>NW_015659953.1:189572-210777 GCF_001515625.1 Sinocyclocheilus rhinocerous | reverse complement strand
CAAACACACATACAGTACATACATACATACACACAGGTATGAGATCTCTATTAATAACGTGTGTGTTTGTTATTAATGAGAGTGAAAAATCTTCCAAACCATGTCTTTACCCTATTACATTTTTTATCAACCTATAATAATGATTTTAGAGTGTCTGGGTGGATTTTATGGGAAATTGCTTATGTCATTCACCCGCACATGGCGTGTCATATTCATGCACAGAAGTAGCTCTGGCTGTGGATAGCGTGAGAGCCACTAGAGGGCCAAAAGTTACATACCTTTAACCTTTTTTGTGCATCCCTAAATCTTACTGTGTTTTAAAGTATATTCATAGTCAACAGAACTTGTTACTTTTACTTGATCGTTTGAGGATCATGTTTTGATGTATTTTTCCCAGGGTGCTACTGGTTTGGACTTTGAGCATTACCTGCAGCCAACAGTGAGATACAGCATGTCTCCTGTACAGAGTCCTGCAGCAGAGAGGTTCTATCTCGAGGCGGTGGATGTTGAGATGGAGAGTCCGGTGATTCAGGCAGAGGAGTGCCCGCTTGATGTCTTGGCAACACCTACAGGTAGTCGATGTCCCAGACATCACATCACAATGTTATTAATGCTCACATGTGGTTTATTGGGGGCACGTGGGCACTCACACTTCTCTTTCTTGCACTCCTGTCTCAGCTCTTCCCGGAATGGTGTTCTCACCCCAGACCAGTCAGGTGGAGTTAGATCTTTCCTTTATGAACTGTCATTTCCTCTTTGTCTTTCAACAGGGTTCCTCAGTTTTCCAGTCATGGAAATTCACACACAAAGAGCAATTTTGATCCAACAAAATATTTAAATAATTGAATTAAAAATTAGATTCTATTAATTTCCTCAAGCTTTTTTTCCAGGCCTAGAAACCACAATTTTGAAACTGTCAGATGTTTCTAGGTTTTCTATGACTGTGGGAACTCTTTCAACCACTACATCACAACTTATTAAATTTCACAAAATTAAAATTTTAGTGTTTTCTGTCTATAAACTGCTTGTTCTCTGGTGTTTCAGATGTCGGACAATCTGTTGCTGTTCACCCCAGAACGGAAGGAGAGAGTGAGACAGTCAGTGTGTGAACGTGACCTGATCACATTCACACCTCCCACGTACAAATAAAAGCACATCCACTCCCTGTTTGGATGGGGATCATTTTACTTTTTGGTTTGTGCTTGAATTCGACACCTTTGATTTATTTGGTTTGTTGTTGAATTAGACTCCTTTGATAATTAATTTGTTTGCTACTTTTTGTATTTCACAATGAGCATATTTAGATACAGCAATAATATTTCTATGGAGTTTTGACCTCAGAAAATATATATTTTTAAGGCTTTTAATATGTAAAAAATGGTTGTGAAAGCCAATTAAATCATAAGAAAACACAATTCTATTCTGTGAATTTACTACTTTTTCTGACTCCCACTGGCGATTGACTGCTTTGAAACAACAGATGTGGTGGAGGTCACTGGGGTCATGGGAGTAGAAGGTGAATGATTAACATCATCGTCACCATCTTCCTCTTGTTTTTCCTCAGCCTCCAGCTGTTCTATATATCTGAAATAAGTCATTTTGTTAATAATAAAAAAAATGGCCTTCAAAAGGCCAGTCCACACTACACAGATCATCGCTAACAGCCAACTGAGTATAGTATGTCACGTCAAATGTTTGTCAAAATGACATATGTTCAGGGAAAGCACTAATTCTTAAATACCTTGCTTTGTCAGCCTCTGCAAGAGCAAGCCTCTTCTTTTGTGTCAGCTTCACACTGTGCTCATATGCAGGGAAAAAGATCTGAGTGAAGAACTGCTGTGTTTTCTTCATCCAGCCCTTCAGTGCTGTCTCTGAGGATATGAAATTACCCCACTATTAGTGATAAATCAGGGGTAGAGAAATATACTGTTTGTGGAGGAAGTGTATATGAAGTACTAATGTCAGTGTAACTATATTACAGTAATCGGAGACTAGCTAGACCTATAGTAATGTAGTTACCTTACACATGCTAAAGGATTCGTCAATATAATGCAGTGGTTCTCAACCGTTTTCAGTGCAAGGCCCCCTAGTTTTGTTTTTAAAATGTTTTTTTTTATTATTATTATTATTTAATTTATGGGCACTCCTACAGTTTGTGTAATTTAAGAAGAAAAAAAAAAAAAGTGAAAATGTTTATAATAGAAGTTAACTTTCAGGATTCCAAAACTTTTAGGAGCTGAATGTTCTTCAGGGATTCCACTTTTTAACCGATTAACTTGCATCATTATTTTAGTAGTTTATGATTTACTAGAACTTAAACTACTTCAGTCTGTGTGCATTGAATTTATTTAATACACGAGTTTCACAATTTGAGTTGAATTACTGAAATAAATGAACTTTTCCACATTCTAATTTATTGAGATGCACCCTGTACTTTCTTCTGTGGAAGAAAGAAAAGAATACTTTAACCAAACTGTTTTTGAGGACCAGACTTCCACTGTAAGGAGAAAAAAGAAAAGAAAAAAGTAATATATTTCTCAAATGTTGTCTTTTATGTTCCACAAAAGAAACAGCCATACAGGTTTGGAATGACATAGGGGTGTGTAAACCATGACAACTTTAATTATTCAATAATTATTCATATTCTGTAAAACTCATGCACAAGGTGGTTATGGATTTGGACCTTTAAAATCTACTCACCTTAAATAAATAATTTATCCATAACCAAAAAAAAACCCTAGTGACATTACAGTTAAATAATTACAATAATAAAGCTGCAAACACATAATGAAAAAGTTAGTTTATTATAAAAACTACAAATAATAAAATCCTTAAAACAATATTGTTTGACAGGCACTATGAAATTCAGAACAAATGTGGCAAAAAAGCAGGTGCTTTAGTCCTAAGAAACCATATCCAGATTAGCAAGGTGTCTCATGGTGGGTCTACCATGTGGACAATTCCAGGGCTGTTCAATTTCCCCCATGTGAAGCACAAGTTTCTTCATTTCACTGGTGTTCAGGGCAGTGCCAACCATCGCCTGTGTAAACAGACACACATTAACAAACTGTACAAGACAACAACACAAACATGCAACAGCTCAATCACAGACTCTGTTCTACCTTACAGGTATTTACTTGGGTACAATTGATAAATAACAGACAGGTAGGTTAGAACAGGGCTGAAAAATATTCTTAGACAAGAAGAAACACCAACGGCACTCACCGATTTGCGACATGCCCTGGATGCAAACATCTGCCTCACACGAGAAGGTCGACACATGATTCCAGGACTGTCGCTAAGCATGAAGATGAGTTCTTCAATGTCACTTGGGCCAAAGGTCCAATTCTTGCTTGTAGGTAAAGACACCAGCTTCACCCTCTCCATAACCTGAGCTGAAAAACACAACACCATCCCACATCAATCTGGAGGAAAAGGTATCATATAAGATATGAAACACTACTACAGTAGATAACCCACCATCCTCATCAATGAGGAAGTCAAAACCATTCTTTCTGAAGATTTCAAGGTTTTCCATGAGCACAGTTTCACTGATAGCTGGGAGGTGGAGACTTTGTGGACTGCATATTGAAAGAAAAAAATAAGTTAGCTTTAAAATAAATACATGTTCCCAGTTTCACTTGTCTCTGCAAAGTGTGACTTACGCTATGAGTCGCTGTCCCTTTAAGACCGTATTCTTTTGTAGCATCTCAAAATTGTACTTTTCGTCTGTGGCATGCTGGTCAATTATGAAAAGGTCAGATTTCAGCTTGGTGATAATAAAACCCAGGTTGAACTGACCAATGATTTCCATATCCTTGAACATATCTTTGCTGTAAGAAAAAGTTGAAGCTTTGTCAATGGCATATAAACTTGATGATGATTTTGGTACTTTAAGAGATCAATCAAAAGATCAGTATAACCTCATTTCTTTCTTAAGCTCGTCCTCAGCACTCTGGTTTTCACCAGGGTTAATATTTGCCCTGAACCGTCTATATTTTGGCTCTTGATCATTGTTCTCTTTCTTCTGAGCCTGCAGCCTCTGCATCCTTTTAGAAAGTTCCTTCAGAGAAAACGGCAAAAGCACTGTTTTCTTCTGTATGCTGACAGGTGAATCCAATTGCGTAGAAGCATTCTTGTTTTTAGAGTCCACCAAACGGTTTTGTGCTAGAGGTTCAGCTTCATGTCGAGATCTTTTAGCTTCAGGATTGGAAATTCTGTCCTGGTGTTGCTCTGACACTGTCTCCGGCACCAAAGGTTTATAACTCCAGAACTTCTCATCTACGGGTTCATTGATAGTCTCAGCTTTAACATCAGTTTCATATGTACTAGGGTGTAAACCTGACTCTGAATTGTTTTCATGTAAAATCTCTGGATCATCTTCAGCTGAATTTTGGTTTGCAGCCTCAGAATCTTCAGCATCACTATCAAAGGTGCTTTTATATTTAGCTAGACAAACAGTTGATTTTTTTATGGAAGAAACAGCAGCGAAACTTGGAGAGGACTTTAAAGGTGGCCTCATAATGTCTGTCATTTTTTTAGAGCAGCTCACAAAGGAAAACATCTTCTTCTGAGAAGAACCAGAACAGGCAGCTTTATGACTAGACTGCTTTGACCCAATTCCAGGAAACTGATGGTTTGAAAATGCTTCTTTAAGTCGAGCTAGACTGATGGAAGTCTTTGGGGGTTCATCATCTGGAAGTGCTTCAGAGACAGAACCTATTTCCCGATCTTCTGAACCAGCACTTGTCTCGGTTGGTCTACACAAGTCTTGAATGAAGAACAACATCAACATCTGTAATAACACTTCAAGACAACATATAATATGTCTTAAAAGGTCTGATGTACTTACTGGTAATTGCTGGAGTAATGTGATTGAGACTGATTTTATTGACACCAGTCTCAAACATTGCAATGAGTGAGCTTTTCAGAATTGCCAGCAAGAGTTTTTCCTCTTGTAGAAGGATCTGACGTTTGTCTGGAGTCACATTCACGTCCACACAGTCTAATGTGAAACAAAGAATTAAAACTTTTAGTGATAAATGACAAGTATCAATAAATTAAGTGCATTTAGCATTTATATTTTTTAATAAGTCTCTTTTGTTCACCCAGGCTCAATTTGTATGATAAAAAATGCAGTGAAAATATACAAAAATGTGAGGGGTGTACTCACTTCTGTGAGATACTGTATATATATATACACATTTTAAAACAATTACAATAGAAACCAGTTATTATATATATATATATATATATACTGTATATGAATTTTTAATTAATAGAAAGTTTAGAAGAACAGAGTTTATTAATAATACATTTTTTGTAACATTGTAAATATTTTACTGACACCTTTCATCAATTAAAATAAAATGCTACAGTAGTGTAACAGTAGTGTACACTTTTATATACAATTTAATTTCTTTATTGTTCTGTCTAATGTGAAACAAAGAATTAAAACTTTTAGTGATAAATGACAAGTATCAATAAATTAAGTGCATTTAGGATTTATATTTTTTAATAAGTCTCTTTTGTTCACCCAGGCTCAATTTGTATGATAAAAAATGCAGTGAAAATAGTAATATTGTGAAATATTATTACAATTTAACATAACTGTTTTCTATTGCAATTGTTTTAAAATTCAATTTATTTCTGTGATTGCAAATCAGAATTTTCAGCAGCCATTACTGCCCAAGAAAACATTTGTGCTGCTTAATATTTTTGTGGAATCTGTTATATATATATATATATATACTGTATATGAATTTTTAATTAATAGAAAGTTTAGAAGAACAGAGTTTATTAATAATACATTTTTTGTAACATTGTAAATATTTTACTGACACCTTTCATCAATTAAAATAAAATGCTACAGTAGTGTAACAGTAGTGTACACTTTTATATACAATTTAATTTCTTTATTGTTCTGTCAAGTCTTACCTGAAGCAACAGTGATGTTTAGAGCGACAAAAGGGTATTGATGCCGATTGTACATGTGATAAACCTCATTCACAAGCTTGGAGGCCTGCAAATATTACAAAAAAACAACAACAATAATGATGTTATACTTATTATATATAATTATATGAACACAAAAAAGCATACTTAAAAAAAGAGACCACACCTTTATTGGATCACAGGGTCTTTTATTGATAAAGAAGAACTGTCTGTCAGTAGCACTTCGACCAACACCATGATCCGCTTGTGACACAAACCCGTCAATGCTAGAATTTAATATAATCAATAACGATCACTTTACACAGGAATATTCCAAGTTATAAAATGGTTTTCATTACCTTATTTGCAGAAAGTGCACAAACAAATTCATGTGTTTACACAGAAAAACTCACACAAAAAGGTCTTTAGGAACATCTACCTCCCCGAGACCATAGTCTTCCTTAATTGATTCACCGGGAGATATTTGTTGGAAGGGAATCAAACTTTGTAGCTGTGGATAAGTAAAAATGTGAAATACATGTTATTTTCAAACAACAGGGATAAATAATAATAAATGTACTTTGTTATGATTATATAACAAAGTGTGTTCTGTTTGTCAATATTGGTGTAAGAACAGTGTTGTCAAAAGTACTGATGTTGGTACTGAAATTTTAAAAATGTGACCATACCGAAGCCGCATCTATCAGCGGATCCCTAATATATCTGCTCATAGATGGATCTGATGCAATGAAGTAATGATCATATCATTGTAGCTAATCACAGACATTTCTGTTGAGCGTGTGAACACAATGGCCAATCAGAGGTGTTTAAGAATCCTCTCAACAGCGCTCAAAATGCTAGTGGGAAATGCTGGTATTGTCACATTTTTTAAATTTCAGTACCGACTGGTCTACCGACATCGCTACTTTTGACAACACTATGCAAGAATTTCTCTTCTTAAATTATCCACTACAAAGAATAGGTCATTCTCACCTGTTTAGGTCCAAACACAGCTCCAATGTTGTCTCTCATGCCGTTACTCTCACTGGTGCACAGTACTGTGGTGCGCTTGCCTTGTCCCGTCTGGTTGGCGCATGTAATACGCACACCAGTGGAGATGATGCAGTAGGACTGCAAGACGAAAATCATCTTGGAATATTCCTGTGTAGAAACTCTAGTTAATTTCTTTCTAAACATGGATGTAAACCCCTGTACCCAAGTATCTCCCAGCAGACCTTTTTGATGTTGCGCTGGAACTCCTTGTGTCGGACAGGTAATGTGGAGAAGAGTTTCTGCAGAGTGACAGTTGTGCCATGTTGGCGGGGATGCGGCACATGCTGAGTGAGATGACCATCATGGTCATACACCAGCCGAGCTCCGATCTGAGCGCTCTCATGGCAGGTCACAACACTAAGATCACTGCGATCATAAGTAAAAACAGTGTACATTAAGGAATCACTAGTGGATAGAGAGATTAATAAAACAAGATATCAGAACATGAACAATTGTGAGATCATCACTATACTATAATCATCACACTCATATTGTAAGAATTAAGAGGACAAATCCAAAGTAAAGTGTTACCTAAGAGCACAAAGTGAGCTCAGAGCTTCACCACGGAACCCAAACGTCTCCACGTGTATCAGGTCGGAAAAATCTCTTAGTTTAGAGGTGTGATGTTTTAAAGCTGCAGAAGTTGAAAGGACACAAATAAGTTACTACCGGTCAAAATTTTGAAATCATTTAGATTTTATAATGTTTTTGAAAGAAGTCTCTCATGCTCACCTGAAATGATTTGATCAAAAATACAATAATAAAAACAGTAACATTCTATTTTAATATATTTTAAAACATAATTTATCCCTGTGATGGCAATGCTGAATTTTCTGCAGCAATTACTCCAGATCTTCAGTGTCTGTCTGATCATTTAGAAATCATTCGGTTTCCACAAAAATATTAAGCAGCAAAAACTATTTTCAGCATTGATAATAATAAAATGTTTCTCGAGCACCAGATCAGCATATTAGAATGATTTCTAAAGAATCGTGTGACAGTGAAGATGAGAGCAATTGCTGCTTAAAATTCAGCTTTGCCATCACAGGAATAAATTGATTCATTTAAATATATATTTAAAAATATGAATAAATGCAGCCTTGGTAAGCATAAGAGATATCTTTCAAAAACCTTTTTAAAAATCTTAATTATTTCAAACTGGAAGTGTAAGCATGCCACAGTCTTTTATCTCTAATGTTCACAAGGCAACTTACTTAGTCCCTCAAAGTTTTGCTCCTCAACACCTTTTCCATTGTCGGAAACCTCCACTAACTCTATTCCACTGTCTTTTAGCTTGACATCTGTGTGAAAACAAAACACTTGACCAAATGTAGCGTGACCTCAAATGCAATGTTTCCTCATGCTCTCATCCCTTGAGCTCACCGACATTAGTGGCACCAGCATCAATGCTGTTCTCCACCAGCTCTTTCACAGCTGTGGCCAGACTCAGCACCACCTGTCCAGAGCAGATCTGATGCACAGACTGTTTGTCTATTGCCTTTATGGCTCCAGCAGAACCTGTGCTAGGAATTTAAAACACAGAATATGAAGGGAAACATTAGTGAACAGCACTGTACAACACTATAGTAAACAGTATGTCCAGAATAGCAGATAATCTCTATCAATCACTATAGTCTATTATTTCTCGTTGTTCTAATGTAGCAAACTACTAAAATTAATATGCAAAGCTATAAACACTTACCTTGAGTCTGACATTTTTTTCTGTAGCAATATATATGGTATCAGTCACAGAATCTTAACTTAAGGGTTGCATTTTAGGTATTTTGATAGCTTCTGCTCCCTGCGGTATCCAGGTCAAACAAGGAGCGGGAATTTAATGTGTTTTCATTGCTCAGTGTGAAAAACCAATGCTTCGACAAGGAATTAGTTCTGATGAACTATAATGGAACACACTTCAGTATTTCATATGCAATAAACATGCGCACAACTGAATAACTCCCTGCCTCTCTGTAGACGTTTCCCGCGGTGTGACGCACAACGTCAGGTCACCACATGTTTTGCGTAGCATGTGATCAACTGTGTACACAAAGTGCACTGTTTCGTCTTTCCGTATTAATGCGTTTTATTTTTTATTGTTTCTTATTGATCGGTTACATTTTATTGACGTGTCAGATTGTGATGCATTGTAATAAAACTAAAGTACCGATTTTAATGCATTATTTTAAAAGTTTCATCCTATACAGTCTATGGTTTCATCATCCTGCGCGTGGTTGCCTGAGTAGGGACGGTGTAAAAAGTTCAATTCTAGTATTAGACGAAACTGACACTGAAACAACAACATTGTTATGGTTATTTTCTTGTAACCTGTGTTGTTTATGGAGATAAAAGTATGTAGAAACTACAATAAATCAATCAAATGATTATTCGATTAATGTTTAGATGCATATTATCATAAGTTGTTCATCACGTCATCACATTGTAATAACTTAGAGATACTTCCTGACTGTTGTCCGTAGAAACATGGCAGGTCACTGTCGGTTTGCCGTGGTATTTTTATTCGGCCAGTTTTAAAACGTGTAAGTGGGGTTTGGCTAATTAAAAGGGCTGTTTTTTTTTTTTTACTTTGGCCCTTCTGAATGGAGCTACTGAATGGGATGAACAGAAGTGTCTTTTAGCAAAACGTCATGTTTCACACAACAGAGAGACTCATGACAGAAGAAAGTTCGAGTAGCGGTGTAGTTTCCACTGCTAACAGCCGTAGCTTTCATATCCGACGGGGCCTTTCCACTCAAGACAGAGGACCAAGAGGAGGAATATTCAGCCTGACAGATACGGAGGACGACGTCCAGTTTGATAGTGAGTCCACTGCAATATAAAGTGCAGCCCCTTTCATTCATGACTGTAGTCATGGCTAGAGTTTGGCCTTATAAGCCTAGTATTAAAGTTATTTACTCTCTTTGGATGATAATGGCTTTAAATATCATGTGCACAATCTGTCAAAGTATGTCCAAACAACTAAATTGATTTAATGCATCTTTAAGATGTCCCTCCTCCAATATTTCATCTGTGTTACTTATTAGGGGTGTGGGGAGTAACTTGAAAATGTTTCAAGCTGATAAGTTAATTTAGACCTTACCCACCCCAACTGTACACTGAAGATGCAGCATTGGTATATTTCTTTTTGCTCAGCTGTTAAGAGAGTACCTTAAATGCTTGGTGTCTAAATGGATTCAGGGGAAAATTACATTATTGCTTTAATTGCCAAAGTTATTGCAGAAGGTAAGAAATCTCGAATCCAAGTCCTTTTTAGACTCAGTTTGGTTAGTTTTCACTTATTTTGTGTATTTGATATTCAAACATAGTCAAACATATAGTATTCAACGTTTTTAATTGTCATATAAATGTAGCCTCAGACTCGGACAATAACTGTGAAGTGTTGCTGGCAGGGAGACAGTATCCATCGATCCAGGAATTTGCCTCTGCCATTCCCAACCAACTGCTGCTGGGATCTCTACTGGAACACTTGTGCTTTGTTTATGAGAGTGATCCTGCACGCTCACGCATGCTGTTTAAGGGTAGGTTGATACTGCCTTATAAATAGGCACCTTTTGTTTATTTTTTTAATTCTCTGTTATTTGTCTTACATTTTGTTTTCTCAAATGCCTCTGCTGTTTCAGTTATAGGCCAGCGTTTAGCAGCCATGAACCTCCTGTCACCACTGGCTATCAGTGATGAGTTTAGTACGGTCCGTCTACAGCATAACCGGGCATTCACAGAGCTCCTGCACGCGACCAGCTCATCTCTCTTCCCCCAGGTAATCCGTCATAATTCATCATCAATTTCATTCTTCTATGCAGCTGTTGCTTTCATGAACAAAAACAAAAAACCTGTTAATCTTTTGGATTCTGCAGGAACATAGATACTTGAGTACAGAAGGCCAGAGCCTAAGGTGAAAACTTTTACACTTGTAGCAGCTCCACTTACACTGCTTTGTAATATACACTACTGTTCAAAGGCTCAGGGTCAAATAGGATCCGGTTTTTAAATGTTTTTTAAAGAATCTCATAGTCACAAAGGCTGCATTTATTTAAAATGTAATTGATTCCTGTGAAGGCAAAGCTGCATTTTCAGCAGCCATTACTCTAGAAATCATTCTGATATGCTAATTTGGTGTTCAAGAAATATTTCTTATTATTATCAATGCTAAAAACAGTTGTGCTGCTTAATATTTTGGTGTAAATTTTGATTTTTTTATGATTCTTTGATGAATAGAAAGTTCAAAAGAACAGAATTTATTTAAAATATAAGTAATCTTTTGTAACATCATAAATGTCTTCTCTGTCACTTTTGATCAACTTAATGGAACTTAATCCTTGCTGAAGATAAATGTCTTACTGACCCGAAACCTTTGAATGGTAGTGTACTACCAGTACTTTTACATTTACTTTAAAATGACTGAGATATGCTTATCTATCCTAGAACCAAAGATGGTCTTTTCCAAGCACACACATCCCGTTACCTTAGTGAATTAGAAGAAATCGCAACACTGGGTAAAGGATCCTATGGCAAAGTGTTTAAAGTAAGGAGATGTTTTGATCATATTGTACTCTTAAATAGAGTGAACACATGACGTTGAAAGGTGCTTACTAAAAACAATAATAATGTTTTAGGTCACAAACAAGCTCGATGGTCAGGAATATGCGGTGAAAAAAATTCTCATCAAGAAAGTAACAAGAGATGACTGTATGAAGGTAAAGTATGTCACAGATTCAGTTAATATAGTGGTAATTTACCCCCCAAATCTATATGATTTAGAGATAATATACCTTATTGCATCTGTTTTTATCTCCTTGCAGGTTCTTAGAGAGGTTAAAGTGCTCTCCAATGTAACAATTGATTTAAATGAGGAAATCTTTTATGTTTTTCATCATTTTTTCTTGTTCCTGTCTATAGGTTCAATTCCACTTAATGCTTTATATACAAATGCAGCTGTGTGAGCGATCTTTGAAAGACTGGATACAGGAAAGAAACTCAAGGATCACAGAGGGACTCTTGATGTCAGTAGGTAAGATCACTTTATTCATATGAGTTTACATAGGAGTTTGCACTTCTTTCTTTAAATGCCATTAAATAGGTACTTTTTTGGAAGTCTTATAAATTGCTCAGATTCCCTTCCTTTATATAACACTTATATAACAAATATAGTAGTCACTTACATACAGTACACCCGTTTCCTGTTTTTGCATTGGCTGACACATTGGCTGAATAGGAAAGACAAGAAAAGCTGATTTCCAGAGCATACAATGGACTTACAATCACAGATTTTTTTTTAACATTCAATCACAGCATATAATTGTGTTGTTGGATTATTTTAGCATTTTTTAACCAATACATTGATCCACAGATCCCTGTGAGTCAGTTGACTCTGAACACGCATTGAAAATTTTAAAGAAAATACTTGAAGGAGTGGAGTACATTCATTCCCGTGGTATTATGCATAGAGACCTTAAGGTATGTGTACTTATTTTGTTGGTTTGCATAACTTGGTATTGTTCACCACACAAATATCTAGTACATGTCTGGCTTGAAACTGTAAATGCATTAGTCTGCATGGGAGGAGACCTAGTGTTTTGATAACAGATATTGGGCTGGTGTGGCACAACAATTTGCAAAGCAGGTTGGACTTTTGCAAAGCAACAGTATACAGCCAGCATGGCATTTAACAATCAACTATTTCAAAATAAAATTAGTTGCAGATAGTCACTTTGAAAAACACTTTTCTTGTCCCTTACAAACAAACTCTTTATCTGTTTGTCACAGTAAGGTAACACAGTATTTCCAGTATTTCTCACGCATCTCTTCTGGATACTTAGTCTTATAAGCATGAATTGCTTTGTCATAAGTATTTTTAATCTATATAGTAGTAAGCCCGAATACCACTTGGATCTGCACACATTTTTTAATAAACAAAAGGCTAGAATACACAGTTACCTATGAAATTCCTAAACAAATGTTTTTTTTTTTAAAGCGATTAATATGTTAAAACTGTTTAACAAAATAATTTTGGATATTTATTACTGTGGATCTTCTATTTGTGTAACAATAAAAAAAAATATATAAAAAATATTTTATAATGCAAAATCTGTATGGGAACTGCACAATATGGGTTCTCTCCACATGATTTTTTTATTTATTTTAATCAAAGAGTTTTTAGTCCTAATAGCATCTCAGTTTCGATTATTTTAAGGTTGCTCACACTTACTGTTTTTATAGTGTCTGTTTGTTGCAAGTTTGTTACAAGTATATTTATTTATTTACAGCCTAGAAACATTTTCCTTCATGGACCTGAGTGCCATGTGAAGATAGGGGACTTTGGATTGGCTTGCCAGAACATAATAATGGACGAACATGAGCAGCGGCCCTCCAGCTCTCAAGCAGGTGTAAACACAGGTGACAGGCCTTGTAACCTCTTCTGTATTCACAAGAGTATTTTAAGTTATTACAAATTCTGAACTATAATATTTACAAATACATTTTTACATTGATTATTCTCATTTTCCCATTTATTGCGAAACTACCTCTGATTAATTGGCAGGTAACAGTAGATGGCAGCAATGGCAGCAGTGAACTAATGCAACATATTATTTCTCATTACACTTTTCACACTAGACTCAGCTCACACTAGTGGAGTGGGAACTTTTGTTTATGCTGCCCCAGAACAACTTGAGTGTTCTCACTATGATTCAAAGGTAAGAAAAAACTGTAAAGTTACAAACGGTTATAATGTAAAGTCTGCTGTTTTTTAGGCTGGACTTCGGTGCGTGGCTGTTTCATCTTAGACACATACTAAAAATGTGGTAGTAAAACTTGATGCTCAGTATTTGTTTCATTTGTACAGTCAGATCTGTACAGTATAGGAGTGATTGCCTTTGAGTTATTCCAGCCATTTGGGACCGAGATGGAGCGTGTGCACACACTTGGAGAACTACGGCAGGGCAAGATCCCTAACACTCTATCTAAAAGCTGGCCACTTCTGGCCAAGTATATCACCCTACTGACCAGCTCTGATCCCTTAGTGCGACCAAGTGCATCTCAGTTACTTCAGAGTGACCTCTTCAGCGCCAATGACATGGTATGTGTGACTCTTAATGTTTTTTTTTACCCCCAAAATGGAACACAAACCAAAAGTTCATGTATAATCACATTTTAGTTACTTTTGTTGCTTAGAAGAAACGTTTGACCTTGTAACTTTGTTTGCATTCTTTATTTTAGGTTATTCACAGTTTGAAACGCAAGCTTGACGAACAAGAAGAAGAAATTGTTCAGCTCAGGAGACAGATCAGTGAGCTACAGATCTCTCAAAATGCAATACACAGTCCAGAAAATATATAATAATAGTCACTCTTTTGAAATGCCATAAGTGCTCAATATGTGTACATTATATGAATTGTTGTTTGGAAATGGTTGTATGTGTGAGTGCAGCTCTGCTTGTATGTATATAATTGAGTGCCATATTTAACTTGACAAAAGGTTTGTAAAGTAAAGTCCCATGCCAATGGTGCATTAGTCTCCATTTATCTGACTCTTTAAAGCTGAGTAAATATCACCTCAAAAGTAAATAGTACCTCAATAGTATTCTTAATAAACATGACAATTATTGCCCAATTATCATGAATATTAATAATACCCCAAGGTGTATATATATATATATATATATATATATATATATACTAATGACATGTTACTACAGAAATATTTATCGTTTTAATACTGCAAAATACTTGTCAGTGAAATTTAACTGGCTAGCCACCTTTTTTGTTGGCGCCAGAAGTTCAGACTGATTTAAAGACCGCGGTATTGTACGTTAGCTACAAACGCCATGGTAACGGCGAAACGTAACAATACAGATGGAACATGGCATAAACATGGTCACGCACTTCCAGAAGCCTGTCTGTGAATAAATATGATGATATATGTGGTATGTCTCTTTCACAAACATAAACAATATAACAGTACTAAATTAAATGACCCAAATTTCGAATTTAATCGGAAACAGGTAAAAAAAAAAGGTGGTGCACGGTATTTAAAATTCACCGGTGCCTTGGCCGAGAAGGCAACGCCGCCGAAAGACTCATTGCGAAACCCGGTGTTTTCAATTTCGTGCCACGCAATAAACGCAACCACACAACACGCGCTCTCCAAAAATCACCTTCAGCAATCATATGTGATATTTAAATCAAATAATGCACATACCTGTAAATGTATGATTAATTTAAATTAGTTCATCCATTCTAAAATCCAAAGAGCGTCCGGCGGTGAACAATGACGTAGTTTCCCCACTG
The DNA here is from genome assembly GCF_001515625.1 of Sinocyclocheilus rhinocerous. Lineage (NCBI taxonomy): Eukaryota > Metazoa > Chordata > Actinopteri > Cypriniformes > Cyprinidae > Sinocyclocheilus > Sinocyclocheilus rhinocerous. Next base: position 195,487 of record NW_015659953.1, on the reverse strand, counting down.
GTCCATCCGGGTTCTTTCGTAATGTCAGCCAACCCAGTGTCGTGTGTATGTGGCCTTATTGAACGCGACCGTCAAGGCAGTGAATGTCTTTGTTGCTGTCAACTCGTCGAGAATAACAGTTTCCGTGGCTAAATTCAGAGGAGTAGTGTTTCGTACACATTTATATTACTGTAGAGGCGTTTTATAGTGGGTAATGGGTATTACTGGATCGTACGGTAGGTTGTGGCATTTCATTATCCACAATGATTTTTTTTTCTTATGTAAATCTCACTGTTATTTCTAAGTTAAAGTTTAAATTGTTCAGTATGATATATTGCATCATTATCATGAATATTAAAAATGCCCCAAGGTCATTGATAAGGCTACAAAAGTTATTTTGAAATGATAACACTGGAATGCATTAATAATTAAGTTTAAAAATGTAAAGTCATCTTAAGTATTAAAACGATAAATGAATATTAATAATACCCCAAGGTGTATATATATATATATATATATATATATATATATATATACTAATGACATGTTACTACAGAAATATTTATCGTTTTAATACTTAAGATGACTTTACATTTTTAAACTTAATTATTAATGCATTCCAGTGTTATCATTTCAAAATAACTTTTGTAGCCTTATCAATGACCTTGGGGCATTTTTAATATTCATGATAATGATGCAATATATCATACTGAACAATTTAAACTTTAACTTAGAAATAACAGTGAGATTTACATAAGAAAAAAAAATCATTGTGGATAATGAAATGCCACAACCTACCGTACGATCCAGTAATACCCATTACCCACTATAAAACGCCTCTACAGTAATATAAATGTGTACGAAACACTACTCCTCTGAATTTAGCCACGGAAACTGTTATTCTCGACGAGTTGACAGCAACAAAGACATTCACTGCCTTGACGGTCGCGTTCAATAAGGCCACATACACACGACACTGGGTTGGCTGACATTACGAAAGAACCCGGATGGACCCGTGGGGAAACTACGTCATTGTTCACCGCCGGACGCTCTTTGGATTTTAGAATGGATGAACTAATTTAAATTAATCATACATTTACAGGTATGTGCATTATTTGATTTAAATATCACATATGATTGCTGAAGGTGATTTTTGGAGAGCGCGTGTTGTGTGGTTGCGTTTATTGCGTGGCACGAAATTGAAAACACCGGGTTTCGCAATGAGTCTTTCGGCGGCGTTGCCTTCTCGGCCAAGGCACCGGTGAATTTTAAATACCGTGCACCACCTTTTTTTTTTACCTGTTTCCGATTAAATTCGAAATTTGGGTCATTTAATTTAGTACTGTTATATTGTTTATGTTTGTGAAAGAGACATACCACATATATCATCATATTTATTCACAGACAGGCTTCTGGAAGTGCGTGACCATGTTTATGCCATGTTCCATCTGTATTGTTACGTTTCGCCGTTACCATGGCGTTTGTAGCTAACGTACAATACCGCGGTCTTTAAATCAGTCTGAACTTCTGGCGCCAACAAAAAAGGTGGCTAGCCAGTTAAATTTCACTGACAAGTATTTTGCATACATTTATTACCACTACAAATACATTTACCCGTAGTATTTGGTGTATAAAGAACGTGCGGCAGAGGCCTATCTCGCACGCGAAGCCTTTAGCCGAGCACACCAGATAACAGTTGGCGCCTTGGCGGACGTGCGGAGACCGTGTACTACAGGATCATTTCCTCATGCAAAATCACACACGGATCCGCCACTAGTTGTTAAACTGTGTTTTGAGTGTCAGAGTCTGACGACGTAATCAAGGGTACACACATTTTGCTGAGGTGGAACGTGTTGATATGAGAGTTTACTGTAAACTATTGCTATCATGAAGTAGCCGAGGAGGCCACGGGCCCATGCTGGCGCGCGCAGCTCAGTAGATCAACACACACCGGCGTTAATACATCAACACATATTGAGCTTATTCGATCAAATCTTGGTTGGCCGTTAACAAGGAAAGAAATACGTACAATGTTAGATGTTGTTTTGCGTAGTAAGAATCGACTAAGTGTGTTTGGGGTTCAACATTCACTTGTATTTGTTGTACTTTCACTTTAGCGCGATGTCTTAGGCATTTAACTCGTTAACTTCTTTGATGCTGTATTAGTGGTTTTTAGTCTTTTTGCACTGTATTTACTTGTTACGAAGTTATGCGACTAAATGTTTTTATGAAGGCATGTAGTTTTTAGGTTGACAAATATAACGTTAGACTTTAAACTTTTGAATGGCTGGAAGAAATACTATTTATTTAATGTACCGAAATGCAGTATTTTTTTTTAAATAAACAAATGGCCGAGACTTAAACTGAGCCAAAAACGTTATTGCAATCATATATTACATAGTAACACACATTTATTAAGTGGTATAATTAGCATATATTAGTGTTGTTTACGCTGGCCCTGTGCTGTAACATGAACAATGATTTATGTATGTTTTATTGTTCTGGCCTGTTTAAATAATTTGTTAGGACATTGTTTGATGAATATATCCGTTTGTTTAAACTATATATTTTATTAGAGTAAGGGAAGGTTAGAAGCAGTTTACACTAGACATCTTTACCTTTGAGGAGCAAAGCAACTTTGTGCTAGAGAGTTTTTGCTTTCCTCTCAGCTACCTGTTGCATTTGACACCTGACTAGTTTAACCCGAACCTGTGCCTTTAAAACCACTTCACATGCCAATGAAAAATCTGTCTGCCTTGTCAAAAATGATCGAGTTGACACGTCTGTTTTTCCACAGAAAATGAATAATGACCATAGTTGACAAACCTCCAGAGAAACCTGACCTGGAGTCAGTGCGGTGCAAGCACTCCAGCTCCCTGACACCTTTCTCCTCCAGAGACATGGAGAGCAGTAGTTCGAGCTGGACTGTTGGCCCTTCTGCCACTGAGATTTCAAGGGCCAAGACTGCCTATACGGCCCCGACCATTGGAGTGACTCTGAATGGTAGTAACACAGCACTCCAAGTAGAAAGGCCCCGAGAGCAAGGCAAGTGCTTTTTGTATAACCACTATTAAAGTACAACAATAGGTTATGTTGTATTGTTTGTGTAATATATGTCTCCTTTTGTTTTTTTGGACCATGTAGTGGTCATGACCAGTGGGGATGGCATTGCTCTTCCTCAAAAAGTCCTGTTTTACCCAGAGCGGCTTTGCTTGAAATGGAACCAGGGCCACCGCGTTGGAGCAGGTCTCCATAACCTGGGCAACACATGTTTCCTAAACTCTACCCTGCAGTGTCTGACCTACACAGCTCCCCTAGCCAACTACATGCTGACCAGAGAGCATTCCAAAACATGTAAGTGTGCAAGATTTTGCAACATTGTATATATGCTTGGCATGCCTTTTCTCTAATGCTGTACATTCTTCCTCTTTACATGCAGGTCATGAGCCTGGGTTTTGCATGATGTGTACCATGCAAAATCACATCATCCAAGTATTCGCCAACTCTGGAAACGTCATTAAGCCTATCAGTGTGCTTAATGAGCTAAAACGTGAGTGCTCAGTTTAAGATGTAACATTTTCTTTGAAATCATGTGACAAAATTACAATTTACCCTGCTAAACTATTAATATAACACTCAAGTGCTACATAAAAAGTTGGTACAACTGCAGATATGGTGCTAGATAGGAGATGAGGGTTTTGACAAAATAATTAAGGTTAAAACTTAGTTCATATAAAAACAAGCAGCACAGCCACAGTGCTTTTAATTTAAGGGATAAGGAATGGTTCAGGATGACAGTTATTTATAACATAGTCCACTGATCTTTTGTTCTTATCCTCAGGGATTGGAAAGCATTTCAGATTTGGAAGTCAAGAAGATGCCCATGAGTTCTTGAGGTACACAGTGGATGCTATGCAAAAGTCCTGCCTGCCTGGAAACAAGTGAGTTCACACAATGCAATTTTGTTTGCCAGTTGACTAGCATTATAAGGCATGAAATAAGCATTTCCTCATTCATCAGTGCATTAACTGTAATGACTGCATGCTTATATCCAGTCTAATACTGAATTATTGTCATTTATTGTCAGATTGGACAGGCAAACTCAGGCAACCACTTTTGTACATCAGATATTTGGGGGTTATCTGAGGTCCAGAGGTAGGTCATCAGATTTTTGTTTGTTTTGATTTGGTTTAAGGTTAATCTTATTCTTTCTGAATAACATGTTGCAAAAATTGTCTATAAATAGACACCTTTAAATTTAGTGTCTAGAAGTTTGATTAATTTTCTATGTATGTTTTATAGAATTTGTGCAATGATGGAATATTTAATCTATGCTCCAGATACATCTGTTGGTACAATGTTAATGCACATTTCTTTTTCAAGTCAAGTCACCTTTATTTATATAGTACTTTATACAATACAGATTGTGTCAAAGCAGCTTTACAGTGTTAAACAGGAAAAACGTGTGCTGATAATGCAAGAGCACAATAGAAAACAGTCAGTTTATCAGTTAAAGTCAGTTCATTGTTGATTCAGTGATGTCATCTTCCAGCTCAGTTCAGTTTTCTTCCAATAGTGTCTGTGCAGTCAAGTCAACAGTGTTGCCAGAAATTGTGTCCCCAACTAAGCAAGCCAAAGGCGACAATGGCAAGGATCCAAAACTCCATCGGTGACAGAAATGGAGAAAACAAACCTTGGTAGAAACCAGGCTCAGTCGGGGGGCCAGTTCTCTTCTGGCCAGACGAAACCAGCATGGTGTGGTTTAATTCCAGGCTCCAACCAGAGGACTCATCTGGTTCTCGTGGTCTTGTGCCGATGGCCGACGAAGTCTTCACAGGGGATCTGTCTCTAGGGTTCGTCTAGTTGACATGGTCTCCGCTGACAGGGCTGTAGAGGTCGTCTCTAGGTGCTGATCCACCATCTGGACTGGTTACGGACTGGATCCAGGTGACTGCAGTGACCATCTGATCTGGATACGGACTGGATCTGGGTGGCTACGGTGACCTTGGAAGAATAAAACAGACTAATATTCACGTAGATGCCATTCTTCTTATGATGTAACAAGTACATCGGGTGTTATGGAAAATTTTCCGGTTCCAGTTGAGCTAATTAATGCAGCCTAAAATTCCTTTAATGGATTTGAATTATAGAAATATGATAGTGTGAAATATGATAATGCGTATGTCAGGTTAAAGAGATGGGTCTTTAATGAGATTTAAACTGACAGAGTGTGTCTGCCTCCCGAACAATGCTAGGTATATTGTTCCAAAGTTTGGGCACTAAACAGGAAAAGGAACTGCTGCCCGCAGTTGATTTTGATATTCTAGGTATTATCAAATGGCCAGAGTTTTGAGATCGCAGCGGAAGTGAATTACTATAATGCGATAAGAGCTCATTCAAGTACTGAGGAGCTAAACCATTCAGGGTTTTATAAGTAATTAGCAAGATTTTAAAATGTAGATTATGTTTTATAGGGAGCCAGTGCAGTGTTGACAGAACCGGGCTAATATGGTCATACTTCCTGGTTCTAGTAAGAACTCTAGCTGCTGCATTTTGGACCAGCTGGAGTTTATTAAGCATGCAGAGCAACCACCCAATAAAAGATTACAATAATCTAACCTTGAGGTCATGAACGCATTAATTAACATTTCTGCATTTAACATTGAGAGCATAGGTCGTAATTTAGATATATTTTTAAGATGAAAAAATGCGGTTTTACAAACATGACTTTCAAAGGAAAGATTGCTATCAAATAGCACACCTAGGATTCTAACTGATGAAAAAGAATTGACAGAGCAGCCATCAAGTGTTAGACAGTGATCTAGGTTATTACATGCAGAGTTTTTAGGTCCAATAATTAACACCTCTGTTTTTTCAGAATTTAGCAGTAAGAAATTACTCGTCATCCAGTTTTTAATATAGACTATGCATTGCGC
>NW_015659953.1:182861-184494 GCF_001515625.1 Sinocyclocheilus rhinocerous | reverse complement strand
ATCACCTGTAAATAAACTGCACTTGGGTTCTTCACTACGCTCGCCTTCAGTGGACTTTCGTTACACACATCTAGGATTCTAACTGACGATGAAGAATTGACAGCACAGCCATCAAGTGTTAGACAATGTTCTAGATTATTACATGCAGAGGTTTTTGGTCCGATAATTAACACCTGTTTTTTCAGAATTTAGTAGTAGGAAATTACTAGTCATCCCGTTTTTTATATCAGCTATGCGTTCTGTTAGTTTTGCGAATTGATATGTTTCATTGGGCCGTGAAGAAATATAGAGTTGAGTGCCATCAGCATAACAGTGAAGGCTAACTAATCACCATGTTTCCTGATGGTATCTCCCAAGGATAGCATGTAAAGCGTGAAAAGCAACGGCCCTAGTTGGAGGTCGACCGATGTATCTGTTTTGCCAATTAATCGGCACTGATAGTTGATTTCTGGAACTATCGGCTGTGGGCAAAAACCCATGGCCATGCCGATAGTTTTTCCGGGTTGCGTCCGTTGCTGGAGTAACTGAGAAGCTCAGCTGTCATTATACAGTATGAGAGTGACCTCTAGAGGCGGAATCACTGACAGCACGTGCTGTTTGTTTTGACACGACACTGCGCACTAGGGCTGTCAAAAAAAAATTTGAATTTCGAATATTCGTCGAATTTAAAATAAAAATTCACATTCGAATGCAAAAACGTTGCATTCGAATTTTAGGTGTGCGTCAGGCAGCCTTATCAGTGGCACATGAAATGCGACGACGATGTAAGTGTCGTTGCATTTTAATGCTTTTGTTAGCCTGTCCATTTGAACCCACTGGAATGTGGCGCTGCTACATTGTTCATTCAAAATATTGCAGAATTAAACATTATTTTAAACATTATGCACTTTTTTCAAAGATAGTCGTGTTATTTTTTTTATGCTTTCAAGAAACGTGCATAATATTTTGCTCGATGTGGCCTCAGGAGAGAAGCCAACAGCTTTTTTCCCCTAACTGAAATTATGCCTTTTTAAATTAGAATATAATTCGAATATTGATAATATTTAAGTAAAAAAATTCAAATGTAGTTTTTGATCCATTTTGACAGCCCTACTGCGCACTGCACAGAGCAGGACACTTCATGTGCGGATTTAAATCATCGACAACTAAGCAGTGTGTACACTACACAGTATATAGAAGTGCATGTTTTCATATTATTACGAAGTAATTAATTTATTGACTAGATACTGCATTAGTGGAGAAAGAACAGCAGTATGTTTGCTATTAAGGCTGAGAGGACGCAAACACCTCAAGCGGTTAAAACAATGTGACCAAAACACATGCAAGTCTGACCCAAATGCTTGTCACTATTGTTACCATCTATTTGCGTTAGTTTACTGTATATCCACCTGGTCACATTAAAGGGGTCATATGACTTGTAACACTCCAAAGAGAAAGGAAAACTTGAAATCACATCATATGACCCCTTTAATGCATTTGTTAGCCAATGAAGTTGCAGATTTAAAGCTGTGAAGTGAGAAAGCAAACTGATATGTTCATTCAGCGACAGAAATCCTGCAGCGCCATTATATATATATTATATATATATATATATAGAGAGAGAGAGAGAGAGAGAGAGAGATATATAAACATT
>NW_015659953.1:182554-182840 GCF_001515625.1 Sinocyclocheilus rhinocerous | reverse complement strand
CCCTTGGTGCGGATCTTTTGGGCAGGTGTGAATACAGCAATCGCACTCTGGTGTGGACCAAACAACCGCACTGAGACCCAGCTGAAGAGGTGGTCTCGTTCCAGTTCCAAACGAACTCTGGTACGCTTGAGAATTTCTGTCCAATGAATGGATGACCTTAGCACACGTGTGGTTTTGTTTACAATTTCTGGTTCACTTGCAAAAAGGGTAGTGTGCAAGCGAACCACACCAAACAAAAAAAATCTACATTGTATTTGGTCCGGACCAAAGCAAGTGAACTAGCGGA
>NW_015659953.1:176782-182540 GCF_001515625.1 Sinocyclocheilus rhinocerous | reverse complement strand
AATGAACAAAAAAGAGGAAGAAAGGACAAGATGCGACGCTATGCAACATGATTTGACGACGCGGAATGAGCGGTGTATCCAAAACAAAATGAGCAGAGGGCAAACGTGGAGCAACGAGGAGGTAAAGTGCCTTTTATGAGGTCTTCGTGAGTTCGCAGGTGGTGAAAATAAAATCATAAATACACGTAGCAATAAGCGCGTTTAGTCCAGCGGCGCTGAGCAGACCGATCGGTGAATGGGTACTTTGATGTCATACCGTTTGGTCTGTGCAGCGCTGCTTTAAGTCGAACACAGCTTTTGTTTGGGGTGTTCGCTGAGTTCTGTCGAGAAATATATGTCATTCAACCAGACTAATCAGGTTGTGAACGTATCACTATGCCTTTAGGTTCGGTATCTTTAGGTTCGCTGTCAAAAATGCCAGTGTGAAAGCTAAGCAGACCAGGACCAAATGTATAATTTTCTTTTTTGGTCCATACCAAACGAACCAAGAGAACCAAACTATATGTGTGAACGCACCCTAAATAACTGATTTAGGCCGCCGCTTGAATTGAAGGCGACGCATCCGGTGTGTGTGATGTCTGCAAGTTGTCTGCTGCCTCGCTTTTTGCCCAGTGTGTGACTGCCATGTTTTGTTATTTTGATTAGATAATCAACAAGTGTTCTAGAATAGAAGCAATTAAAGTGCAAGAGTATACATACAATATCCATATGTATGTAATTTCAATGATATGGCCTTTGTGTAGATATTTAAAGATGGCCATCTAGTTAGTGTGTCAATTTAAACATCTACTAATACATTTTAAAATTTTGAAGTCGCTTCTGTTAACATTAGTTAATGAACTAACTTTAATGATCAATATATAATTAGTATTTAATATTAATATTCATTTACAAAGTATGATTCAGCACTTTTTTTGTTTGTTTTTGTACAGTATCCATTTAAAAAAATATATCGGTTGATTAATCTGTTTTGGCCAGTGTGGTTCAACCTAGCTATCGGTACCGGTAAAATCCACTATCGGTCGACCTCTACTAGTACTGAGCCTTGTGTAACCCTCTACATTGCGAGTAAATCACTCGCATATGCGACTAAATCTTCACTCTGTGCGACTAAGTAAAATGATCCTAACTTCCAATCACTACTCTCCGCCAAGCGATCTGTGCTGTTTTTCAGTTCATCTGAATGGCTGCGCAGCGCACCTGTGTTTGACGTACCGTAAACTCTAGTGTAACGGCGCACGACTCGCCGTCGCTTTGTCTCTCACACACAGAGAGAGAGAGAATTGACGCGCTACCTATGCGCGCTACATGTAAACGATATTCTTTGTTGTATTTTGCTGTCAAAATAACGGAGTTCCTTTGGAATTCTTCCGCTTTTAAGAACTACAGCTTTCTCCGGTAGTGGGCGGAACTAATGCGCAAACGGCAATCTCATTGGCTGGCGCTCACCTATTATCGTCCTTGTTTTGATTTCAGCAAATCAGTTCGAGCGAACGCACACAACCTGATTATTATTCATGAATCCAGTAGCTCATTAATCCTTTGTAAACTAAAAAATTTACTAGCCAATGGCGATTCAATTGCCAAGGTGTTCGTAGAGGGCTGTTGTGGTACTCAATACTGCACAAGTGTGAACGATATGATACTTCTTCATTCAATGATATGATTTGATGACGGTCAGGATAAGTATGATTTGAACCATGCCAATGCAATTCAAGTAATGCCAACATAATTTTCTAGTCAATTCAAAAGAATGTTGTGGTCGATAGTGTCGAAAGTAGTGCTAAGATTCAGTAGCACTAATAGAGAGATACAACCATGATTGGATGATAAGAGCAGGTCATTTGTAACTCTGATGAGAGCAGTCTCTGTACAATGATACAGTCTAAATACTGACTGGAAATCCTCAAAGATACAATTTTTCTCTAAGAAAGAACATAGTTGTGAGGAGACTACCTTTTCTAGTATCTTTAACAGAAAAGGGAGATTTGAGATCGGTCTGTAATTAACGAATTCTCCAGGATCAAGTTGTGTTTTTTTTTTAATGAGAGGCTTAATAACAGTCAGTTTGTAGGTGTTTAGGACATATCCTAATGACAGTGCGGAATTAGTGATATTCAGAAGAGGATCTATGACTTTTGGAAGCACCTCTTTTAGTATCTTAGATGGTATAGGATCTAACATACATGTTGTTGGTTTAGGTGATTTTACAAGTTTATACACTTCTTCCTGCCCTATAGCAGAGAATGAGTGAAATTGTTCCTCAGAGTGTACTGTCTGATGAAATACTGTAGCTGACAGCTGCATGGTTATTATTTTATCTCTAATAGTATATTGGAAGTAAAGTTCATAAAGTCATTACTGCTATGCTGTTGGGAAATGTCTGCGCCTGCAGATGCTTTATTTTTGTTAATTTAGCCACTGTATTGAATAAATAAATTGGGGTTGTGTTTGTTTTCTTCTAAAAGACGAAAAGTAAGCAGATCTAGCAGTTTTAAGGCATTTCTGTATGTAGAAGAACTTTCCCTCCATGCAATACAAAATGCCTCTAGTTTTGTTTTCTTCCAGCTGCGCTCCATCTTCCGGGCTGCTCTCTTTAGGGTGCGAGTGTGCTCGTTAAACCACGGTGTGACTGTTTTCCTTAATCTTCTTTAAGGGTAAAGGAGCGACTGTGTCTAAAGTGCTAGAAAAGAGAGAGTCAATAGTTTCTGTTACACCATTAAGTTTTTCTGAGCTATTGGATATACTGAGGAACTGAGACAAATCTGGAAGATTATTTACAAAGCAGTCTTTTGTTGTAGAAGCGATGGTTCTACCATATTTGTAACAAGGAGTTGAATTTGCAGCTTTAGCTATATGGAGTATACACTAGACCAGATAATGATCTGAGATAGTATTATGTGATCGTATTAAATCTAATGTATGATTATGACAATGAGTAGGTCCTGACATGTGTTGTCTAACCCCAAAAGAGTTTAGAATGTCTACAAATGCTGATCCCAATGCATTTTTTTTCACAGTCAAATGTTTGAATTGCAAAGCAGTCTCGGATACTTTTGACCCATACCTGGATATTTCACTGGAGATAAAGGTGACTGAAAGGTTTCTTGACAAATTTATCTTACAGTTGAAGCAAGTAATTTTTAGCGAGGTTACAATAGTGATTTTTTTTAATGTTTATTTGCAGACGGCTCAGACACTCAGTAAGGCATTTGAGCAATTTGTTAAGCCTGAGCAACTTGATGGGGACAATGCTTATAAATGCTCCAAGTAAGTTTTCTGTACATATTAACACCACATCATTATATTACCCAAATAAAATTTTTGCGTGTACAGTTACCATGCATTTGAATTCATGCATTGCCCACTCTTGACAAGGGCCTTCTTTTAGTTGTAACCTATTTTATGACTTTTGTTTTTTTCATAATGGAATAGTGCATTTAGAGACCAAATAATTTGTTTATGTGGAATGTTTTTATTTTTATATTTTCACTTTCACTCAAGCTTATAGTAACAGGGTTCCTTACGGGGTTTGGAAAAGTATGGAAAAAAAAGCGGAGTATGGAAAAATATTTGCATTTCCAGAATTTTGCCCCTATTTAGTTTTTTATAGTAGAAATTTAAGAATTTAATGAAAATAAGTTTATCATACAAGAAGTGGCAGCTGTTTAGTGATTGTCAAACACGACTGGTGCGCTTGGTGCAAGGTGCACTTTTTCATTTTGCATTTTGGGTTTCTTCTCAAGAATATCCTTAGCACCATATTACATAGCCTCAAAGACCTTTGAAAAAATAAAAAATATACAGACTTTTATGTGCGCCCATTTAGTATTTTTTATAATAGAAAATTAAGAATTTAATGAAAATATATTTATTGTACAACACGTCAAAGTCAAAATACAACTGAATGAATTCAAGGTGCACTTTTTCATTATGCAAAATGCAGGTTATAAGCATTTTGTTTCTTCTCACTTTATTCTTAGCACCGTATTACATAGCCTCAAGGACCTTTTCAAAAATGAAAAATATACAGACTTTTATGTGCACACAAGGAACCATTAAACTTAACATATAGGACAATGCACACTGAGCCACCTATTGTGCCATCAGCCCATTTTGTTGGGTGGTTTGCCCTAATGAAAGCCAAATTTCAAACACCTTTTTACAGTGCCACTCTTTTTAGAGACCATTGAACTTGGCAAATTTTATGCCATCAGCCCATTTTGTTGCATGGTTTCTGCGCTGCCACAGAGGATGTGTTAAATTGGACGTTATGCCTTGATATTAGAGGTAATACAGTAAGAAAAGCCAAATTTTGAGCAAGTAGATCTCTATTAATTCATGTTCATCCATGCTCTTGCTTTATTTATAGCAAGATGGCAGTGATGCACAAAGGAAATGGGTTATATAAAACTAGAAATTGTGTAAGCATGCAAAAAAATTCCCATGCACATGTGAATAGTTTCTCGAGGGCACAAAAAAGTTTCTTGTGTGCATGCAAAAGTCTTTTTTTATTCATTTTTTAAAAATTTTTTTTAAGGTCTCTGTATGTTCACTTGTATGTTTCTATCACTTCAAGAATATCAATGAAAAAAAAACATGAAAAAATAAAAATATTTATAGATGACTGTAATATATACCAAATATAAAGCTGAAAATAGTTCTGTATGAACCATTTATGTTAAATATAGGCCAGAAATCTAGATCCCGACCGATATGGGTTTTTTGGGGGCCGATGCCGATACCAATATTAGGGAGTAAAAAAGACCGATATCGATATTCGGCTGATATTCTTTGTGTAGGCTATATAACAGTACAGTATAGTCAAAAGTTTGGAGACACTTCCCATTTGTGTCCAAACTTTTGACTGGTACTGTATATAGAATACAGTATTTACATAAACAGAATATATATACATAAACAAATTTTTTGCAATGATAACTCAAATGTGGTGATCAAACACTTGTGTCACTTGGTGACAAATAGGCCTATGTAATGGAAGCAGGGTATTTAACAATTTAACAATAAACTTTATTATTCAAAATGAGTCTGACATCAGTGCACTTAACAGTAAACTTCACTTATTATAAATAACTTAAACACAAAAACACAAATAGAACAATATATATATAACTTGAATTAAGAAATATATACAACTTTAATTAAGAAAATAAACAAGGTAACTGTGTAGGGCAAGCAAGCTACTGCCAAACCAACAGGGGCAGGTTTATGCAGGAAGCACAGCTTTTCCAAATGTAAACATCTAAAATGAATAAATAATAATAATGAATATTTTTTTCACAAATTGTGTTGTGTATTTTCTGGTAATCAAATGAACATGCAGAACATGAGGATTCGTATTTAAAATAGTTTTTTGCAGTTTAATATTTATGTGATTTGATTTATGTGTACTGACCTGTTTTTTATTTATTCATCAAAAAATAAGACAAATTCCATGAAATTCCGCGTTATACAGTAAATTCCGTTTTTATGACTGGATTCCGCGATTCCGTCCATGTTTTCTGCATCGCGGAAATCATTGGGCCCTACTAATGTAGCAAACGAATATGATAAGCTCATTGCCAGAGTAAAAGACGGGGACATTGTTGTTTATTTACTTAGCACTGAGTCTCACCAACTAGGTGACAACGTAGCGTTAAATCACCATTCAGCAGACTCAAGCCACCACCGCACTGCCATCTATTGAACTGCAGAAAGATACTTACTTTTCAATCTGCTACGTTACTGACTGTACTGA
>NW_015659953.1:172438-173722 GCF_001515625.1 Sinocyclocheilus rhinocerous | reverse complement strand
GGTGACAACGTAGCGTTAAATCACCATTCAACAGACTCAAGCCACCACCGCACTGCCGTCTATTGGACTGCAGAAAGATACTAACTTTTCAATCTGCTACGTTACTGACTGTACTGAAACTATGCTGACACACCATGTCTACACTGGACACGACAAAGCGACCATTGAAAATCATTTGTATTTTGTGTCAGTACGTCATAAATAGAACGACGAACGAGGCATCAGTTTACTGTCGGGATTTGTCATGTCGCGCCGCATCCAGTGTAGAGACAGCATCACTATTATAATGGGTTCTATTGTATTTTGTCACACTCGCCACATTGCGCCACTCGCGTCCGGTGTAGACACACAGTTAGGAAATGTGATGTGACCGATGTGATAAGCATTAGTTCTGGGCCGCGTGGCCAGTATAAACACAAGCATTGACTGAGTTAATATTTTTTTTCACAAGGTCTGTGTTGTGTATTTTCTGGTAATCAAATGAACATGCAGAACATTCGTATTTAAATCGTCTTTTTGCAGTTTAATATTCACAGACACAGTCTATATATATATATATGTACTGAACTGTTTTTTTATTTATTCGTCAAAAATACGACAAATTCCATGAAATTCCGCGTTATACAGTAAATTCCATTTTTATGACTTCCGTGATTCCATCTGCGTTTTCCACATCGCGGAAATCATAGGGCCCTACTAATGTAGCAAACGAACATGATAAGCTCATTGTGAGAGTAAAAGACGGGGACATTGTTTATTTACTTTAGAGCATTGAGTCTCTCCAACTAGGTGACAACGTAGCATTAAATCACCATTCAACAGACTCAAGCCACCACTGCACTGCCGTCTATTGGACTGCAGAAAGATACTAACTTTTCAATCTGCTACGTTACTGACTGTACTGAAACTATGCTGACACACCATGTCTACACTGGACACGACAAAGCGACCATTGAAAATCATTTGTATTTTGTGTCAGTACGTCATAAATAGAACGACGAACGAGGCATCAGTTTACTGTCGGGATTTGTCATGTCGCGCCGCATCCAGTGTAGAGACAGCATCACTATTATAATGGGTTCTATTGTATTTTGTCACACCGCGCTGCGCCACTCGCGTCCGGTGTACTAAAAATATATATTTTGCCATAAGTAAAAGTTATTACATAAAAAAAAGGCTAAATGTAGGCTTTATATGAAAGACTTATGTACACTGAAAAAATTTATTTAAAATGTTTTTAAGGTAAGTGGTTGCAAACAATTTATTTTAGCTACATTTAAATAT
>NW_015659953.1:168549-171782 GCF_001515625.1 Sinocyclocheilus rhinocerous | reverse complement strand
TTTGTAGAAGCATTTTTTAAATTTGAACTAGCACCTCATGACTACACCACGTTATGTACGAGAAGCTGCAGAAGACACAGGCGCAAGTGGAATGTACAAAACATGGTGACTTTAATTTTTAAGTAAATATAATGGGCAATATATATTGCGTCACCAAAAATGATTGAGGTCATGTACATATATTGCGCGAAAAGTCGATATATTGATTATTGCGACAGGCCTACTGAGTGGCCGCGATCAGCTCCGGTGGCCGTGGAGCCGTATGCGCCGCAGAAGCGTGCCGTGATGCACAGATCAGCTCTAACGTCACTGAATCTGCTGTTAAAAATGAACCATCCATTCATCATATCATCATGCAAAACTAAGAATTAGAATCATTGTAATGTGACGATCAAATATAGGTGCGGTGGGTGGTGGGTGTATAATTTATTTGAAGTAGGGGACTCGGGTGAAGTTTGAGCTCATCCACGCATCTCTACACTACACTGACCTGAGCCACCAGTAGCAAACAATGGAGCGAGCTCTGCTGGACAAACTAAGTAATTACACCATTTAGAAGCATTTCATCTGCGTTATATGTTCTGTGAAAAAAAAATCATATTCGCCGATACCGATCTGCGACAGGCTTATATCGGCCAGTAATATCGGCAAAACGATATATCGGTCGGGCTCTACAAAAATCTACTGAGAGGTTTGGAAATTTGAGTCTGGAAAAGTATGGAATTTTGAAATGGAAAATGTGTAGGAACCCTGTAGTAATCTTCTTTTGTCTTGGCAGATGTAAGAAAATGGTTACCGCATCAAAGAGATTCACCATTCATCGCAGTTCTAATGTTCTCACCATCTCGCTGAAGCGGTTTACCAACTTTAATGGAGGAAAAATTACGAAGGTACACTGCATAAAAGTCATAACTGTAAATGTATTAAATGCCATCAGTTAATGCTTTAATTTGGCAACCTTAAATATGATAATTCTTAATACTTCACAGGATGTGAGATACACAGAGTATCTAGATTTGCGCCCATTCATGTCTCAGTCTCATGGGGAGCCACAAATCTATGCTCTATATGCTGTGCTAGTTCATTCTGGCTTCAGTTGCCATGCTGGACACTATTACTGCTACATTAAGGTAAGTCATTAAGTACAGACCTGCATCCTCTTTTATTATGTGCTTACAACATAACATATGTATAAGTAATACAATCCTCTATTTCAGGCTAGCAACGGGCAGTGGTATCAGATGAATGACTCCTCGGTATCTCTCAGCGATTTAAGAACAGTGCTTAATCAGCAGGCTTACTTGCTGTTCTACATCAGGTAAAGGTCTTAATTCACTTCCCGTGACTTAAATGGATAATTTGTGTTTCTGGGGCTAAGGGTGAGTCTCATCAGTAAAATGCTTATTTTAATTCAGGTCACCTGATGCGAAAAATGGAAGTGATTTTAGCCAGATGAATCATACTCCAGGCCAGTCGTCTCCTCGACCATCCATTCCAATCAAGATGAATGGGCCTCAGTACACCTCCACATCTTTCATTGGCCCTCAGCTGCCACCTCATATGCTGAAGGTACTGCAATACAATAACACAATCAAAAAAATTACAATGGTTTAGCAAATTAGCCCTAAAGCTAAGCTAGGTTTGCTTCTCTTCACCTGGTCACTCTTTGTGTACTTTGTAGAACTCGTCATACATAAATGGGAATGGTTCTTCAAAGGAATACCATGGTGGTTCCAAACCCAACAGAAGTTTCTGTGGTGTGACCAAATTAGGCTCTGGCCTATCTCATACATCCTCTTCTGCATCCGCATGCTCTTCTACTTCACTTGTTCAGCCCATGGGTATTCCTGACTCATCCAAGAGGCCGAAGTTGACTTTTCTCATTGGTCAGGGCAAGCCTGTGAAACCTACTCAGACCCAGTCAAGCCCTAACTGCTCTTTATCTTCAGCCTCTCACCCTCAGCCCACATCTTCCAGCACCTCAGTGTCTACCTCAGGCTTCCCGCAGGTCAATGGAACTCACACTGGAGCTTCTTTCTTGGTTCCTTATGGTCAGGAGTCATCTGAGGAATCCGACCAAGAGGCTGGAGCCTTGGAGAATCGATCAGTTAAGCCTTATCTTGCTCCCAAGATAACCAATGGGAATGGGGTAAAGGATGACACCCAGTCCCACAATTCCAGTTCACTGCCTCAGCTTACCCCGAAGACAAATGGATCTAATGGCTTTTCAGAATTACATGTGCGTGAAAATGGATCAGGACCTGCTCACAAATCCCAGAATGGCCTTCCCAAAGCCAATGGTTTTAATCATGCTGATAAGGTAAAAAATTCCAATTTTAATTTGTGGCCTGTATATCATTAAAAGTGATCATATTTTCTCCATTGCATCATATTGCATCGAATCGCATTGTGTTGAATCGAATCGAAATCGGATAGCACTGCATCGTAACAGGGGTGCATCGCATCGGTAGCTGCTTCATATGTATCGTATCGTTGGCTATGCATCGAGATGCGCATCGTATCGGCCTCAGTCATGAGATGCACATCCCTAATATACATACCAACCCTCTACATTGCGAGTAAATCACTCGCATATGCGACTAAATCTCCACTCTGGCGACTAAATGATGTCTAATATTAGCCAATTGCTAATAAATTCTCAGATTTTACTCGCCAGTGTGTGAGTTGGAGGCTAAGTATAAGTTTAGCTCAGATATATTTTCACTCGCCGAACACTCTCTGACTGAGCGCATCAGAGTTTCACTCTCCAAGCGATCTGTGCTGTTTTTCAGTTAATCTAAATGGATGCGCAGCGCACCTGTATTTAACGTACCGTAAACTCTAGTGTGAAGGCGCACGACGACGAGAGGGAGAGAGAGAATTGACGCGCTACCTATGCGCGCTACATGTAAACGATATTCTTTGTTGTATTTTGCTGTCAAAATAACGGAGTTCCTTTGGAATTCTTCAGCTTTTAAGAAATGCCGGGTTTTCCGGTAGTGGGCGGAACTAATGCGCAAACAGCAATCTCATTGGCTGGCGCTCACCTATTATCGTCCCTATTTTGATTTCAGCAAATCAGTTCGAGCGAACGCACACAACCTGATTAATATTCATGAATCCAGTAGCTCATTAATCCTTAGTGCGTTTTATATTGTTCTTATTAGTAGAATTCGTATCATTATTATCTTATCAGTATTTTAGTTAGTTTTTCCCCAATTTTTTATTTTTTT
>NW_015659953.1:144391-154863 GCF_001515625.1 Sinocyclocheilus rhinocerous | reverse complement strand
ATATATATATATATATATATATATATACATACATACATACATACATGCATATATATATTATTTTATTTTTTATTTTTTTGCTAAAGAGTGTTTTATTCTTCTTTTTTTCAGGTTGTGGGTGCACCACATTCTTCATCACAGATTGCTAATTCGTCTAATAGTTCAGACTTGCAATTCAGCTTAAAGTCTGGATACAGTGAGTCAAGGTGGGACGCTCAAACACAACGTTTTTTTTTAATTTTATTAAACTGTCGTTTGATCTCTTAATGAATATCCATTTTTCATAATGTACACTGTTGTGATGCCTAAATTTACTTGTAGCAAGTGTTATTTTAGAAATATTTACTATTATAGTATTTATTATTACTTTGAATTAGCTTTTATTTTTGTTATCAGTTCTCATTTTAATTGTAGGGTTTTTTTATGTTGTTTTTTTATGTTTCTGTTTAGTTTTTACTTCAGTTTTAGTAATTTTAGTACTTCAATTTAAGCTGTTTTTTCTGGTAGTTGCCAAGGCAGCATTTCTAATTTAAAGTTTTTCATCTTAAATTGTTTTTTTTTCCATGAATTCATTCATTCAATCCATTCAACAGCTCCAAACCAACAAGTACTGATGGCCAGCCATGTTTCTCACCTTCAAGAAAAAGGATAAACCCCTCTTCAGACTCTTCATCTCAGTCTGCTTCACAGGTACAGTCTGCGTCTTCATCTAATGCCTCATTGGTCTCCAAGACTACGGACACTGACCTTCATGCCCAGACAGCTTCAGAGTCGATTCAGAGCCATGACACCCATGCAGTGGCTGGCATGTCAGATTTTCAGGGCAACAAAAGTCATGTTGGTGATGGTCACATAAGTCCACGCAGGTTAAAGGAGGAGTTCAGGTGCAGTGAAGGAGAAAGCAAAGAGTCAAAGCCATCACACTTAGACAAGTTTGGCTCTGGAGCTGGACGGAGTGAGGACCGGAATAGGGATTTAGAGCGGCCAGACTTTTCTTCAACTGTGAAAGACAGGGACCGATACAAGCACTATAGGGAATACAACGAAAGAAGCCGGAGTCGCTATGGTCATAGCTATCGAGAGAGTCGTCCCTTTAGAGAGCGTTCCACCAGTAGAGACCGGCATCACGGAGATCGTGAAGGGGAGAGACACTGGGACAGATTCTCACACCACCGTCGAGAGCACCACCATTCCCTAAGAAGACCCAGAGAGGAACATGACCGGAGTAGGGATAGGAGATTTGTGAGTGATGCTTATCGTCCTTCTGGTCACCATAACCGGGATGGATATTCCAGTCACAGCCATCGTGGGGTGGATGGTGGCTGTGGAAGGACGTCCCATACAGTGAACGGTTCTAAAGTGAGACCCTCATCTCCACATTCTATCAGCCCACTGCCTGGACATTACAAACGGAAACGCAGTCCATCGGCTGATGCAAGACAAAGCTCTGATGAGTGCCGAGTGAAGAAATCCAAAAAGAAAAAGAGAAACAAAGAAAAGCACAGGTGAGTCATTTTTTAGTAGCATACTTTGCCTACTGCTTTCTTTTGCTCTGGATTTAAAGATTTATTCAAACATGTATCAAATTCACTAATAATAATTATAATTAATAATAATAATAAAAAAATATGAAAAGCATAAACGAAATTCTTGCAAAGAAAATCTTAAAGGGTTAGTTCACCCAAAAATGAAAATTAGCCCATAAATTACTCACCCTCAAGTCATCCTAGGTGTATATGACTTTCTTCTTTCAGACGAATCCAGTCTGAGTTATATTAAACGGAGGATTTCGATATAAGCCAAGAGGAGACTGGTTTTCCTTTGTTAAAGTAAGGAAACGTTGCTTCCTTTGCTCCTGTTAACAAACGTTGGTTTTCACGAGACTCACGGCGCATGCAAAACGCCAACCTCATACGTCATCCGCCTGGAGTGCTTTTTATTTAACTTCTTTTGGACTGATGCATGCAACACCCGCTGAGTGGCATTAAACGGCTTGAAAGATCAAAGACAATTTTATATAACTCCGACTGGATTCGTCTGAAAGAAGAAAGTCATATACACCTAGGATGACTTGAGGGTGAGTAATTTATAGGCTAATTTTCATTTTTGGGTGAACTAACCCTTTAAGTGGTGTTATAATTTCTTATTTATTTATTCTGCCAATTATTCTTTTTATTTTTATTAAAATATTAAAACAACTTCACTGCATTTTAATATTTGAAAAACATTTAAAGCTTTGACAATTTGATTTGTCATTGACCATTTAATATTTGACTAGGTGAGAATTTAAAACCATTGAAAAATAAAAACTATTAAAAGACTAGTTGATCATTGTGACTTTCCACTTATAGGCACTCAGAGAAGGACCCATCTGAGGGCAATGAGGATAGCAGCTCCAAGAGACATAAGAAGAAAAAGAAAAAGAAGAGGAGAGAGGATGAGGAAAGGCCTCACACTAGGAGAGATGTCACTCCGAGGCGGGAAGAGCATGATTCTAGAGCTAGGAATGGTGCAGAGAGAGGAAGTCAGCACCACATCTCTGAGTTTCTTCACAATGTCCACCGAGACCATATGGAGGACCAGCAACAGCTCAATGGACACAAAGGTGCTTAATTGTTAATAGCTTACACCGTGTCTACACCGGATGCAACAGTTGTCACGCCGTGCCGCAACAGCTAAAGTCTGTCTACACTGGACGCAATGCGACCGTTGCAAATAATTTGAATTTTGTGGCAGTACGTCATAAATAGAATGAGGCAACAGTTTACTGTTGGAGATTTGTCGCGCCGCATCCATTGTAGACAGCATCACTAATTATAATGGGTTCTATAGTATTTTGTCGTGTCGTGTGTAGACACAGTGTTAGACTTGATGTCTTTTTGAACAGCGCAAAGTGGAAGCAATGCATGCTTCAGGCAGTAGCATACTTTCGTTTTGCACATTTTAACTCGTCTAGGTCACTTTTCACACTTAAATCAAATGGAAAAAAAGAAAACAAGCATATTTTTAACATTAAAATTTGCATTGTGGTGATATTTTCATGGCAGCTAAGCACATTTCCCCCCAAAATGATCATTTCCACAGCTTTTTTCCAATAAGCACTGCCAAATGCAATTTAAATATGTATACATATGAAGTAATATGCAAACATTTACAGTTTGCATTATTTTGCAGTAATGATAATTGGGCGTTGAAGTGCTTTTTGATTGAAATATTGACATTTAAATTAATATTACAAATAACCCATGCTGTCTCTTTCCATCGTGTGACAGAAATTTTTTTTTGTGTTTCATATACAAGATATAAACAGGGCCTTTTGAGTGACATGGTTTATCTTTGTGACTTTTGACATTGCATGGGTCAAAGCTTAGTAGTCTCTTTCAGATAGCAGTGCTAACACTGAAATGTTCCCGTAAGCTGATGTTATGTTCTGATACATAACTGGTTTGCCAGTAATTGACAAATTTACTATCTGGATTCTACTCAAAACCTCCCCAGGCTTGCATACATCCACAATCATGCATTTGATCCTGGCACAGTATTATACATTCACACGTAAATGCCATTTGGGGAAAAAATTAACTAATGTATTTTGTGTAAAAGGTTTTTTTTTTTTTTTTCTCCAGCTAATGGCCTGAGCTGTTACAGTGGAAATGAACTTGATCTTTGTCATACTGGGATGGAGAAAGACATGAAATACAAATATTTTGACCACTCTACCACTGTCAACAGCACAAAGACACTCTCAAATGGAAATGGAGATGTGGACGGTGTCTATCACAGGACCCTTTCAGATGTTGAAGTGAGTAGACTCTCTCTACATTTTATAACTCAACCACAAAAATACAGGATTTTTTCAGAAAAACGTTATGTTTACAAATGTTGAAGTTTAAATATTTGTAAAATATTATATGTAATTAAATGTAATTAAAAATAAAATGCATTCATTTTGTAGGTTTTTTTATGGTTGTTGTAGTTGCACAGCTCTGACTGATCTCTGGTTTTCACAGAAAGACACTCAGCCTCACTAAAGGGAAACTGATTTCTTGATCACACCCTAAGGTAAGAAATTTAGTTTTGTAGTTTTTATTTATTTATTTTTTAAACAAAATAAGCTCAGCTCTAATTGTCTCGTTCCCTCTCTCGTTGTATAAAGACTCTGAAAACCACCCATGCAAGCATGTGAAAGATAAAATCTACAGCTACAGTTCCTGACATGGTGCTTAACATTTAGAACATACTGTATTTTTACCACGAGATGAATTTTAAAGTTGCTTTATTTTGTCTTTTGTTTTTCTTTATTTTTAAGGTTATGGATTTTTTAGTACACTGTACATAAATGAACTTTGATCATGAAAAAAATTATATATAAAGTTAATATATGCGATTTTAAAAAAAGCCTGGAGCTTAACATCAGAATTGCTGCTCAGACATACAGACTCAGGATTTTCTCACTTGTGAAGATGAGACAAGCGCTCCCTTTAAGGAATCAAACCTGGGAAAGATGAGAACATTTATATGCTGCATCGGCAGAGAAAGACTGCTTGTCTCTTGGCTTCAAGTTATGATGTCACCATTTTCACATATCGGTTGAGAGAACTGTCTCAAAGGAGCAGCCTTTGCTAATGCTACACGTGCACTTACGTCACAGTTAACCTGGACACACTTGAGGACATAAGATGTTTGCTTTGCTGTCTCTTGTACCTCTCTTTTTTAGCATCTCACTGTATCAGACCTTTCTAGAATGCAAGTTCATTGCATCTTTTTTGTTTTTAATTCTCACTGTTTATTTTTCTTGAATACGCTTTGATTTTAGTCAAAATAATACTGTGAATTTAAGTTGAACTACTATCAGTTGTTTGTTTTTGGTCCTGTATCAGGAGGTTTAATAGAGACACTTTCAGTAAAGCCACTCGCAATGTAGACCATGTTCTCTGAACATTTCTCAACTTTTTTGTTCTTCAGCAAAACGAAAGAGACCTGAAAATGGTTATATTCAACTTCATTTTACTGTAGCATGTCAAAGTAAATGTATACAGTGTACAATATGTTGAGTGAGAGGAAACGGCCTTAATGTATGAAATTGTATTATTTTCTCTCACTATGTTTACAGTGTTTTGTTGGAGTGAATGAACATGTATGTGATGATGGGAAGTGTTTGGTTTTGTAAAGGGTGGGGTTTCCTTTTTACATATAAAGAATGACTTGTGAGATATCTGTTTTGTGAAAAATATCTTAATTGATGTGAAGGTGTGGGATTTTTTTAAAGCTACATCTCCGCAATAGGAACACAAACATCGCTTAAGACAGATTTAAATTGAATGTGCTTCGGCCGTATACACCAGCAAATCAGGCTATAGTGGTCATTTATTTGTCTCGATACCCAAGAGCAGTTAGGCTTGTGGACAAAACATACTGAAAGCGGCTTAATATAAAACTGCACAAATCATATTAATTGCAAGATTAGAGTGCACGGTGCTTGCAAAGCAATAACATGCAAATGTTTAATCTTTTCGCTACTAATGCAAGACGACTCCCTAAATACATGAGGGGGAAAAAACTCATTTTTCTGCAGAGCCCTTCGCCAATATTGGGATCCTTTATTAATATATGCAAAATGGTTCGTTTATTCGTTTAGTGATTGATATTCTGTATTGAGGAATGATGGCATCCCTTGCCATGTGTTCAAGAAGACAACACTGTTATCTTTACAAAAAGAGGTTCAACAAATTATTAAAGGAAGGAGTGCCAATAATTGTAGCACAAATATATTTATTTTAAATATAGTTTTCAATTATTTGCCTGTGACTGAGGGTGTGATTTTTGTGACTATTTTAAATAAAAAACAGGATAAACCGTAAAGACATTTTTCACAGTCCGTTGGGCTCATATTTACTAACTGTACAATTATTAGTGGAGGACACTGAATATTGCTTGCAAAAGAAAAAAAAACGAAACTCCGTAATTACCGCATCAACCATTTACCTTGACCCCCGGTGTGCACCGCTTCATCTTTCCAAGTATATAGCACTGTAGCCTGCAGACCTCAAAGTGGGAGGAGCTTATGCCGCAAGAAGCAGTGACCTTCAATTTAGTGAAGTATAGTTGAGGGTGGAGTTAGATATGGACCTTCTATACGACCCATCTGTAGCTGCATCGATACCTGTTACAGTGAGATGCAGGACAGTAGAATACAGGAAGCAAGCTCAGGACGAGCAGCTCAAGAATAGGAGAAATAGCTGCTATGCGTCCTTTCTCTTAAGGAAGTCAAATCTTTACAGAATCTCAACATAAAAATGTTTTATTAGGTCAGTTGCTGAGGTCATGAGTTCAGGGCCAATGGCTTGATTGACAGGACTGACAAACCTGTTTGTTTCATCGGAGATATCTGAATTCCTATTTACTGACACATAACAGAGTTCTGAAATACAGTCTTAAGAGCATGCTGCATATTTACCATATAAATGTTAAGCAGAATACATGTGACAATATTTTACTTATATTAACTATTATAATAATATAATACTACACATTATTTAAAAAACCATACAAAATTATACAGGTATTAAATTTTAAGCCTTCAATTTCAGATGGGTTGTGGTTGCATATCACTATGGTTTTATCTGTTTTAAAAGGTAAACTTAGAAAAGGGGGCCTCATTGTAGAATTTATGTGTCATAAATCGTATTCTTTGTATTTCACTGTGATTAGTATTGCTGTCCTACATGGAACTGGACAGTGATGACAGTGAACAGTGGTTAATTTA
Organism: Sinocyclocheilus rhinocerous; assembly: GCF_001515625.1. Taxonomy (NCBI): domain Eukaryota; kingdom Metazoa; phylum Chordata; class Actinopteri; order Cypriniformes; family Cyprinidae; genus Sinocyclocheilus; species Sinocyclocheilus rhinocerous. Next base: position 148,097 of record NW_015659953.1, on the reverse strand, counting down.
ATTTAAATCATATCGATTATTTAACCTGTTAGCAGTGTATCTATGAGTATTTCCTTTATACTCTGCAATAAACTATGAGAAATAATGAGTTTCATGTTTACAGAGCCATACAGCCTTCAAAATAAAGGTCTCAGCGGACAAGCTGTAAATACATCGTTTTAGATCTATGGAGTTTCCAAAAAAGTTCAAATAATAAAAATAATTATGGCTTTTGTGATGTCATTTGTGTGTACGGTATGTGTGTTATTTACAAACATAGTAAAAAAACAAAACATAAGTTCACATAACATTGGCAGTATTACATAAATAAAATACATCAACTTATATTAGTAACAATTTAAATCAAAAGGTGAATCAAATGGGTGTAGAGTTTGCATTATTATTAAAAAGACATCAAATAATATTATCATAGTAAGATATCTTCAGAAATAGATTTTTACAGTATTTTATAATACTATTAAGGACCTTAGAAACATAATAAATATAATATGAAAAAGCTTTCTGGTTATTTTCTCTTCCAATTAATGCAACCAGTCCTGCTGATTTGGATGACTATGATATGACACAAATGAAAATAAAAATCATTTAAAACTACAGATGGACAATGAATAATATTTGAAATTATACCATAGCACTAAAAATGACACTCAGCATGACTCCCTGCCATATGGTTCTATTTTCTGTATTCATAGACTACATCTGAAATTTCTGAAAAAACGGTGAGTGGAATTGACATTAACAGTAGTTTGGTATACTTAACATACATATCGTCAACATCTAATATCATTACCAGAGCTTAAATTTAGACTTTTGCCTTGTGAACATCTCCATATAACTATATACCTGGAAATTTGCAATAGCAAACAGTTCCTGTTGTAGGCAGCAGGGGGCGCTACTTACTTTATATTAGACCCTCACATGAAATTAGGCAAATATCGTAGCATAGTTGAATCAGTCATCACTCTTTAAGCAAAGTTCTTTTTGACAAACATTCAGCACATAATTGCATCATCACCATCACTGTCTTCCCCTTACAATACATTCGGAGAGAAATATTTAGCACATTATCCCTTAGATTACCTCAGGACCTATACAGACACCATCATTTTTTAAATCTTGCCCTTCTTTATGTTCAGAGAGCTTGTGTCTCTGTCTGTCTGTCACCTCCTGCAACATGCAGGATCCCATGTGAAGGTTTCCACTTGAAGAGTGATTATTAAACCCAAACTGAAGGTCCATGGCTCACTTTTTAGTGGCCACTCGCCGTTTCCTAGTAGCCAGCATGTCATAGAAAGGATCCCTGCTAATGCTTGCCCTGTAGGAAAGCAACAATAAAAATTGTACAATCAAAGCATAGAAATATACATCCATATAAAACAATAACAGTATTTTCTGGAAGCAGTCAACCTGATTATAAAAACATACAGGGTACTTTTATTTAGGGTTTGGGTGGCACAGAGTTCCTGGCAGTCCCACAGGACATGCCGAGGCAGCTTTTGATGTAAAACACCAGGCTAAACTGACCACAGAGCAGTTCCACAATTCCAGCTGAGTCAGAGGACATGTGTTAACTAGACACTTGTGCCACAGATTTTCAACTATTGTACACAAATGGCCTTCAGAGACCTACATAAGACCCAAACATACGTTTTCCATTTCTTTTAAAACCAGTCTGTTTTAGGCTGGGAAAAAAAAGCCAGAGTCATGGCCAACAGCAAGAGACGTAGTGGTCTTTGGCTTCCCCTTCTCCAGTGATAAATGCTGATTTATCCTCAGGAACATCCATTTAACCTTCAGAGGACGTGGGTCACTCAGAATCCATTATAGTCTTGTCAGCCCTACAGTGTGAGGTTTGTAGAGTATATGTACCACACTGTGAAAAATCTATTTCCTAGGCTGATATTTTGTCTTGTTTTTCAGTAAAAACATCCTTAAAACAAAATAAATGTTTTATTTATTTTAAAACTTTTTTTTTTGATGAAAAAATTCATTAATATTTATTTATTTTATTCAATCTGACAAAATTGTAAGAAAAAAAATACTATTAATATTATAAATAAATTAAAGATTATTTTCTGCAAATTTCTATTTTAATGCAAGTTTAAATTGGATTAGTTAGTTTTACTGGAAAACAAGACAAAAATCTTTTTTTTTTTTCAGTGCACAGCCAAGGTCTAAAACACTGGAAACACTCTCTTCGTCTTATCAGCACAATGGCGATGTTCCATGATAAGAGAAGCCAATGTTCCTTTCTGAGCATCTGTGGGTGTGTGTATATGACCTACAACCAGCACACATCGGTTATCTGAGAAGAGAATAATGAGGGCTGACACTATCTTAACTATCTGAATCATCAATACATTTTATAGATAAATCCTAAATCTATTTATTGCTCAAACAGGACATATCGAGCAGTTCTACTTACTGTTGTATATTCAAAGTAATACAGACAGTTATCTGTCAAAATGAACCACCTCCTCTTCCAGGTCTTCACTCTCCCCCCTGCAATTCAAAAACAGATAATATATAAATATATACATATATATATATATATATATATATATATATACACATTGGGAAAGTGCTTAAACAGTGGCAGATCCTTTATTCTGTAAATAAATAACTGCATGACATGGAATTAGTGTAGACCCTATCTCTCAGCAACTAACATTTGCCAAAATCCATTTGATGGATATTAAAGGAACTTTACTCATAAACATTTACTCACTGAAGTGCTATAAAAGCTTTAATGGTCTGCTAATAACAGCATTATCTATGTAATCCTAAAAATCTATGTAATCCTATGTAACACCGAAAAAAACATTTTTATTACTTTGAATGATGTCACAGTAGCAAATCTGCTGGATGAGCCATAATGTAAAAAAGTTATTGAGTGAGATGTTGGATAATACCACATTAAATCCAATCTTCAATGAAATCAGGGCAAACTCATGGGTTTGAAACCATGAAAGAACGATAGATAGATAGATAGATAGATAGATAGATAGACAGGCATACAGAGAGAAAGATATACAAACCTAGTTTTAGCAGCCATCCCTCTCTGTCTGGATTAAAGAATGTGTGAGTTAGATCGTTCCCATCGTCTTCAGGAATTTTGAAAGGCTCATTCTTAATGCTTTCATATAAATTCTGTGAAGGAAAAAACAACATGCAAATTCCTATTCTATCATTACATAACTTAGAGAGGAGTGTGCAGCTCTCTCCATCACAGTAGGACGCAGAGACTCACTCTGAGCAGCTCCTCAGGCAGATCTCCTCCCTCGTTGATGCCCCGATTCATGGATATGAACCTTTCCACTGAGGGCTTGTCTCTGACATTAGGGTTGTGCAGGCTGGTGTTGAGCATGATGACAGAGAACGAAAGAACATAGCATGTGTCTGTGGAGAGAAGAAACTTGGATCGGTCAGTCATCTCTGCAGGTCCACAATGGCAAATTAAATGGAGAATGCATATAAATATACTATATGAACAGTATTTAACTCTCTTTTTTCTCATTTTAATTTTTTAGTAGTTGACTTCTAAATGATAAATTCTGAAAGCATAGAGTTTTATGCAAGATATAGGCCAGTTTTTAATGTCTCTGCATCTTTATGCATGACTCCATGCTGATAGAAATATATTAATGCTTTGGACATTTGCAGACTCTGTTTATGAATAAATAATCATTCCCTTGCGCTTTGTTTT
>NW_015659953.1:142966-144335 GCF_001515625.1 Sinocyclocheilus rhinocerous | reverse complement strand
ACATTAGGGTTATGCAGGATGGTGTTGAGCATGATGACAGAGAACGAAAGAACATAGCATGTGTCTGTGGAGAGAAGAAACTTGGATCGGTCAGTCATCTCTGCAGGTCCACAATGGCAAATTAAATGGAGAATGCATATAAAGATACTATATGAACAGTATTCAACTCTCTTTTTTTCTCATTTTAATTTTTTAGTAGTTGACTTCTAAATGATAAATTCTGAAAGCATAGAGTTTTATGCAAGATATAGGCCAGTTTTTAATGTCTCTGCATCTTTATGCATGACTCCATGCTGATAGAAATATATTAATGCTTTGGACATTTGCAGACTCTGTTTATGAATAAATAATCATTCCCTTGCGCTTTGTTTTAGCACAGTGTCTTTAGTCCTTTTCTGGGGTGGTGCATTTTATACAGTCTCTAACAGTGTGTGCCAACATCACTGCTATCATCCCTGTCGTTATAAAGCTCTGCCCTCAGAGGACCAGAATTTCTACAGATACTCAAAGTGTGCTGTAATTCAAGAGAGTCGGCCCAGCATGCAAACTATACAGTTTTAACGTTATATATCATCTTTAATGAACCGAAAAGAACGCATGTCACACCTCTGTTCATCAATTTGCACTGGCTACCAGTAGCTGCTCGAGACTTGTCATTTGCACTTATATATTGTTACTCTTTTGTTAGTTTTGACTGCTTTTATTGTCCTCATTTGTAAGTCGCTTTGGATAAAAGCGTCTGCTAAATGACTAAAATAAATAAATGATTTATTTTTGGGAATAAGGCTTTAAAGGGGTCATGAACTGCCTTTTATATTATTTTGTATGATTTTGTTCTGTTCTCTGAGGTCCACTTATAATGTTATAAAGATTTTGACATCAAAAAACATCGTAATTGAGAAGTAATAGGCTGTTTTCTGTCCTGTTTTGACCCCTCTCATCAGAACGCTCTGTTTGAATAGGTGTGGCGGATTGTAGAATCGGAAGTAAACGCCCACTGCTATGATTGGCTAACAGTTGTGTATGTTTGTCACAGCCTACATCCTTCATAGATGGATGCTGCTGATTTAGGTTAAAAACGGATAAATACTCAATACATATCAAACGATCTGTAATAACAGACAAAGCAATAGTGACGTCATAATAAAAACAGTTAATTACTGTCGGATCCAATATAGTCACACAGCATCGCCTTTTAGTTTCAATCTTTCTGAAAATCCTGCATCGAATTGTGCCTTGTTTGTAAACAAATTCGCGGCAAAATGAAGAGAACAAAGGACCAAGTTCTTACTGACGCGGTCTGGAACTTCATTATAAATAAAGTTCATCCACTCTTTCCTAATGTTGGGATCAGAAGGAAGGCAATGCA
>NW_015659953.1:136663-142107 GCF_001515625.1 Sinocyclocheilus rhinocerous | reverse complement strand
AACAGACATAGCAATAGTGACCACGTAATAAAAACAGTTACTTACACTTGTGTGTTGCGACATTGCTGTCGGATCCAGTATAGTCGGCAGACTCGGCACAGCATCATCTTTCAGTTTCAATCTTTCTGAAAATCCTGCATCGAATTGTGCCTTGTTTGTAAACAAATTCGCGGCAAAATGAAGAGAACAAAGGACCAAGTTCTTACTGACGCGGTCTGGAACTTCATTATAAATAAAGTTCATCCACTCTTTCCTAATGTTGGGATCAGAAGGAAGGCAATGCAAAGACTGTGTTTTTCCACAAATTGGCACTGTACAGCGTCTTCTTGTCTTCGGAGCCATCTTTATAGTTTGGTTTCTGTGTAGACCTGCATTTGGTTTTTCTCGCTATTTACACTACAAGCGTGAATCGGTGGGCGGGGCTAAACAGGCAGTGATGTAGAAGTAGGCGTTGATCTTCTTCTGCAGAGGCGGGGTTTAGCCACACTATTACATCATAAAGTGGCACATTCCACAACCTGTCGTTTTGGCAGATTTGGCTTCGATATAAGCTGTTTTTAGACTAACAAGAAGGTTTTGAGTTCTGAAACTCACAGGATGTTTTTATGGTACAATGACCTTATATGTCAAAAGATCAAGGGAATTTTGATTTCTCAGTTCATGACCCCTTTAAGGCCAATGATGTGCCACAAAGAGGGGTTCAGGTAGAAGTAAAGATTACTTCTGATAAAAGCTGTACCTGTGGACTGAAAGACACCTGGGTTACACTGGCAATATCGAGCAGCAAAGGCCTCCATCATTCGATCAATTTTCTGTGCTTCACCAGGAAGTCTGAAACTCCACAAAAACTGCCTGCAAGGGAGAAATGGGAATGACACTTAAAATTATAATGACTATTTGATGGACCTTTGCCTAAAGGAATTAATGAGTATGTATGATTTTTTTAACAGAGTAAAAGAGTGATGCAAAGATAATGAATGGCTTGCTTAACTCACATTATGCTCTAATTATATTCAGAACATATAGATTTAATGGATGGTGGAGAAAACAGCAATCTCACCTCAATGCTTGCACCAGGTTGAGATCAGCAAACTCATGAAGCTCCACAAATGCCTGCAAAACCTTAATGTTGAAGTCATCTCTAAAAATAATGAGAAAAAAAGGTTTAATCAGCAATAGCTATTTCCTCATTCGCTCCAAGCTCCATCTCAAGAGATACATGCACTCATTTTAACAGAGGTCAATCAAAGACAGTATAGACTTTTAGACATTTAGGAGTCAGTCGCTGTTCGTTTGTTCAGTTTTCTACAACAGGGTTTCAGACCAACTAACTAGTGTAAGACCATGTTTGGTGTATGGATATAAAAAACATAATTTGAATACATGCAAGGGTCTTAAAAAAGCAGAGGTATGAACATAAAGTGTAAGGAAGCGATTTACCACAGCATATGCCTTGTTACACAAACTAAGATAGAACCATGTTTCCAAACTCTTTTAATCAGAGACACAATAATTACAGCTTTCAGCTCTTCCTCGTAAATACAATTAACAGTAATTGCTATATGTAGTTTATGACCACAATTTCTAGTAGAAAATGAAATGGATGACTGTACAACTGATCTTCAGGCTAGAGCATAGCCAAGAAAACAGTTATCAACTTGGACAGGATGCCTACGTAGACAGAGCTATTTTTATATCCAACAACTATTACACTGTAGATCATGCTTAGTCTCTCTTTTTTTGTAAACCTCCCTCAGGGGGCAATGCTGAGCAGCTAAATTGTTGCAGACCTTTAAGACTATACACCTTCATTTGTCTTGATATTGACAGGTGTAGCATTGGGTGGCAATAATAATGTTTTATATCCAATTCTGTGTTAAGAGATGTCAGTTAGGGGCGAGATAAGGCATCTTCATGCCGTCTGGGTAATATGCTAAATATTGTTTTGGAAACTTGTGGTCATTTTCTGTTGTTACAAAAGGGGAAGTAATTTCCTGAGAGAGCAGAATCTTTTATGGAAAGGCCTTATCTAACAACTCACATATAATTTGCACAGATAGCAAAACTGGTCTTGCTATGTGAGCGAGAGCGATGCGACTTACCGTTCCCCTAAATAATCTCCTATAACAGTTTTGTTTAAGCCTTCGCCTTTATAGAGGAACTGTGCGATGTCCTCAGGTGTGTGCTGCAGAAGATCATTCTCCAAAAGAAATTGGATTCCCTGCAAAGATGTTTAAATGTTAGCCACTTCACCTGGACATCATTTTACATAAGGTAAGGTGAATAAAGAAATAGCAACAATAATACCTTTTTAGGATCCATATTGAATTTCTTTCTTCCAACAGCAATCTGCTTGTTCCTCTGAGTGCTTTTGCTGTAATGTGGTGAAAAAAAGTTCTCAAGTTCTCTTTTAAAATAACAAATATGAACTAATATTATTTTAGTCTCAATGCTAAACAAATCGTTGTAATCTGAAAAACTAAAAGTAACATACGTCTCTCTGACACATGTTAAATGTTCAATCTCTGTCATGACTTCTGAGATCTCAAACTTTAACCGCTGCAAGAATCACAGAAAAAGTTGTTACTTAAGTTATATCACTGAAGTTAATCAAATTCACCAAAAATCATTCTTAATATTCTTCAAATGAATGCAGTGTATAATAAAATACATCGTGCAACCAATGACATTCAGCCCCCATCAGGTGGAACTTGTAGTGAACGGTGACATGATAAATGTCAATCACTGAGATATATTAATGACTTTAAAAAGATAACAGCTACATTAAAGCCGATACCTCAATGTCATCTAGCAACTCTTTTTTCCTCTGTCTAATGTTGGACAGTTCATCTCTCTCTTCCAGTGAGAGATCTTCAGGCACTGTTGAGAAACAAATATGACATTAAAATGGTTCATCTAATAATAATGATAACCAAGAAAAAACAGATTCTACAAGACATCCAAAGAAGCTGTATACTTTATCTTTTGTTAAAAGAGCTATATTCCTGACCTAAACTCAAATCCCAAAGTGCTATGTAAGACAAAAAATATCCAGAGCACATTTATCCTCATAAATAATGTTAATTAAACTGGCCTTGGCAACCCAAAACCTAGTACTCAAGAAAGAAGCTTTTCTTTTAGGCTGGAAACCGAGTATTTTATGTAAGTACTTCACTCCTTGAGGACACCTATGATATGATTCCAAATGTTCAAGACAACTTGACCTTCCATGGTGAAATTCATCCTGCATCTAAATAAGAGACTGTAAGCCAAAACATGTATTGAGCATCGCAAACTCCACTGTGGGTGTTATATAACTCTTTTGTAGAGGTTTCAGATGCTTAATTAAGTCACAAAGGACCATAATCTCCTGAACTGACTTTATCATTTCTCAAAACTTTCACAAGAAGGAGAGTGTTTTGGATGAGGACATCAGTTGCTTGTAAATGTGGACAATATATATAAGTACATAATGTAACTGCACCTCAGATGCACCAGGATTAGACAAGAGACGGGCTAATATGAGGGGCAGGGGCAACTTCCTGCGGTTGTCTGGTTCTGCCTCATGACAATGGAGGGGAAGTTGAGAATGAGTGCATGAATCAGGGTTCAACCTTAACAATAACATTATAGGGGGATTCATTGCAGTCATTCTGAGCTTTTATATTGAGTGCAGTGGTCTTTTTTTCTATCTTTTATCATTATATAAACGCTATACTAAATCTTAATGAGGAGCCATTTGTTCGTTACACAACAGGGTTTGGTCTGGGTATGGTCAAATGTAACTAGTATGGAAGAAATGGGGTAAAAATAGAATATTCCTTCAAGATATGAACCTTCTGTGCCTCTAACTTGCCTGTAGAATTGGCAAAAATCAGTAGAACAGAAGTAAATTCCATTCTCATGAAATTAAGCCACAATGTCCTGAGGCTCATTGTGAAAATCAGTTTGTCTTCATCAAGACATTGCATTGATTGGCAGGCATTATTATTACCAAGTTGCTTTCCATATTATTCATATAAACCATTATGCTGATTTTTTGGAAAAAGGAAAAATAAGAAACACTCAAAAAATCAGTGGCTAGGGATGACTTGTCTTGTGGGAAAACAGGAATGTTGGCTGTATGCAAAATTGTCAATTCAAATGCTTCATTCCATCAGCATGAGTGACACTTTGCTAAGAAACTATTACAGCTGTTTGTAAAAAAAAAAAACTGCAGGTTCTTTAAATTCGGAATAGCCTAAATTAGACACAACTGAAAATCGCTGCAATGTGATCTCATGAGAATTTGTATGCATTTTTCATAAAATATGTTTCAACAAAACGTACATTTACTTAAGTTTTTACGACAATACTGACGTTTTTAGAGCATCTGACGTATTGATGACACCTAAAACTTAAATTATTTACGTATGAACAACTTTAAAGAGTTACAAATGAATCCTTATGAATATTCAAATCTCGGCATTAACATTTAATGTTGTATTGTATTCAGTTGTCATATCAATGGCATAATGTTTTCAATTACATTATTAAATTAAGTTTACTCATTTACTTAATATGAAATGATAACATTTCATTCTGTGTGATTTCTGCTGCCAACTCGTTTTGAAGAATACACAATGTTAAACAAGACTACACTTTAAACCCTTAAAATGAATAACATATCTGCAGTCGTTTAATAATTACTTATGTAATATTTACTTTGTTTGCCATAGGACACAAAAGGCGTTTTCTCCGACATGCTGTGACTGACAACAGAACCATAAAACATAATACACCAAAAATCGCAACAAAATTACAAAAAGGATTAATTTTATTTGTGCGCTGTAATCCAAATCTTCAGAATCCATACGACTGTGAGCCTGAGCAGCGACCGTAAGCAGCAAAACCCGCGCTGGCCGCTCCTTACAAATTAAAAAATTGCCACTTAAAGAAGCTTTATGACAAGTTTTATGACAGGTTTTATGGTTTTACGACAGGAAAATCGAACGCTGATTGGCTCTGCTTCGCCTGCTTCGTCACAGATTGCGACATGCCGTGTTTCTGGTGAGGTGTGTTTGCATAAGAAATGCGCGCTTTCACGGAGTGGATCGGGGGATAATAATCTGCATAATATTTTCAGCGATTAACAACTTAAATTCTGCTCTGAGTCTGCACCTAGGCCTGTCACGATAACAACTTTTTGTTGTGAGATATATTGCCCCAGAAATAATTGCGATAAGCGATATCATTGTCATTTTAAAGACCATTTTATGCCACTGAATATATAATCATAATGTAACAACATAATAATGCAAGAAAGCCTACACACTTCCAAATGACAAACTTTTTATTTTTTAGAATATTTAGATCATGGAAATTAAATATCAAAATATTAGATACCTTAAAAAACCTGAATAAATAGTAAATAAAACATTTTCTAACAAAAAGTGCAAAGTAAC
>NW_015659953.1:135936-136597 GCF_001515625.1 Sinocyclocheilus rhinocerous | reverse complement strand
CTACCAATAACTTCAGAGTGACAGCACTCACTAGGAACACCCGTAAGCAACTTAAAGTACTACTACAAAGATACACTGGTGGTGTGAAGGGAGCATCAGTACTCAAATGTCAAAAAATGTCATGCTCATGTATTAATAACATATAGTGAACCACTGGATAAACAACACAGGAGCACCTAGGCCTGTCACGATAACAACTTTTTGTTGTGAGATATATTGCCCCAGAAATAATTGCGATAAGCGATATCATTGTCATTTTAAAGACCATTTTATGCCACTGAATATATAATCATAATGTAACAACATAATAATGCAAGAAAGCCTACACACTTCCAAATGACAAACTTTTTATTTTTTAGAATATTTAGATCATGGAAATTAAGTATCAAAATATTAGATACCTTAAAAAACTTGAATAAGTAGTAAATAAACATTTTCTAACAAAAAGTGCAAAGTAACAAGTAGAAAAAAAGAAAAATGCACAAAGAACTTGTATGGAGGTTTTTCCGGACCTTCTTTTCTCTGTAAATTAAGGGTGCACACTATTGCTGAAAAACACAATCACTACTCAGCAGTCAGATGTCCGTATGCACAAAGGCACAGATCCCTAAACAAGACCAAATCTGCAGATGAAACTTTGTTTGTAGAAGCATTTTTAAAA
>NW_015659953.1:126108-129473 GCF_001515625.1 Sinocyclocheilus rhinocerous | reverse complement strand
GCAAAATAGACTTTTATTAAATGTCTTGTTTTTGGCCTTGTTTTGTCCAGTAATCCCCAAGGATTTAGTCGACAATAACCCATTTAATTTAATACGCACTGAAAAAACAGATATAGTTAAGATAAGAGCACAACGTCACTGCTTTGCACATAGCAGGACATTGTAGATGTTTAAGGCAAACGTTATCCAATTTCAGATTATCTATTCTCCGCGCCGTTTTGACACCCAAGCCCTTTGCATGGCCTTCTACAGGTTCCTTATATATGATGTCTCATATTTGACAGTGGAGACCACAACAAAGAAAGCTTTTGAAGCCGTTGTGGAGTGATCTGGATGAGTAAGTGACATATCATTCCTCCAAAGGCCTCTCCTTTGTTTGCTACGTAAAGCACAGTGAAACCAAACCTACTTAGCTTAACTTGAATGTTTTCCCACCTTTTCGGGGGGATTGCGTTCTCAATGACTGAAGAAATAAAAATAAAAAAACACCTGAAACCAACTTTGACCGTCCCCTTAAAACTAAATATTGGTTTGTATGGTACATTGTGACTACTTAGGACGTCCAAAATTCAGAATACGATACACAAGAAGTGCAGTTGTGTTTAAATGAATTTACAGACATCAAAACGACCAATGCAACAATGACATCAACCTACGAACACAAAGTAGCATCTTACATGTTCCCACACTCGTATCTGATCATCTGACACTGGAAGGTAATAACTATAGTGATGTAATGTCCTGTGGAGTTCTCAGAACAGGGCAGGCCTCATATTTGGTGTATTTGTGCAGTCTGTTACATTGCCTGTGAGAGACTCTGAGGTGTTTGTGTTGATGTAACCATCACAGGGTGTGTGTGTTATTTGGTCCATATTTGTCATGTCGGTGTCCAACGTTTCAGACAACACCTCGGCATTCCAGTCATGTTTTGGAAGCACTACACACTCATAGTATCCCTTCTCGGTTTGTGAAGCTCCCAAACAGCACACATTTTGTATGTCTCTCTTATCTGATACACCTGTTTCAGGCATTGGAGTCTTTGAAACTGAGCTGATGAGGTGAATCGGGTGTGTTTGATTATGGAGAGTGTGCTGAGGGCCTCCAGGAACAGGCTTGGGAAACGCTGCTGTTGGCATTTTACGCAATATGGCTACAGGTCCATTTCACATTTTTCCCTTTTAAAACCACAATTGAGGTAATCAAGTATTCAGTCTGCTCAAAATTTCTGTGTAAGCCAAATATTGTAATCAATCAATATTGCAACCATGTTCAGAAGTAGGCCTGTCACGATAACAACTTTTTGTTTTGCGATATATTGCCCCAGAAATAATTGCGATAAGCGATATTATTGTCATTTTAAAGACCATTTTATGCCACTGAATATATAATCATAATGTGACCGCATAATAATGCAAGAAGGCCTACACACTTCCAAATGACAACAAACTTTTAATTTTTAAGAATATTTAAATCATGGGAATTAAGTATCAAAATATTAGATACCTTAAAAAATCTGAATAAATATTAAATAAACATTTTCTAACAAAAAGTGCTAAGTAGAAAAAAAGAAAAATGCACAAAGAACTTGTATGGAGGTTTTTCCGGACCTTCTTTTCTCTGTAAATTAAGGCTGCACACTATTGCGCTGAAAAACAATCACTACTTAGCAGTCAGATGTCTGTATGCACAAAGGCACAGATCCATAAACTAGATCATATCTGCAGATGAAACTTTGTTTGTAGAAGCATTTTTTAAATTTGAACAAGCACCAACTACACCACGTTATGTATGAGAAGCTGCAAAAGACACAGGTGCAAGTGGAACGTACAAAACATGGTGACATAAATTTTTAAGTAAATATAATGGGCGATATATTGCGTCACCAAAAATTATTGAGGTCATGTACATATATTGCGCGATAAGTAGATATATTGATTATTGCGACAGGCCTATGACTGCACCTCACACAAACCTACTGTATTCCACCAGAGAGGACTGAGACTGTAACGCATCGTCATTTTGGGTTACTTCTGGTACTGTTGATGACATTTCTGCAGTAAATAAATTATTGTGATTGCACTTATCTGTCTGTCATGTTTTTCTTTATACTGCACATATTTTTAAGAAATAGTTACGGTTAGGTTTAGAGGTAGGAGTGGGATTAGCGACTATAAAAATATATTTTTAATGCTATATTTTTATTAAAATGGTCATTTCCCTGCATATTTCGGTCAGTGACGTTTTATATATTTTTAAATTCACTATTAAATGGTTATGTTTAGGTTTGAGGGTAGGTTAAAAGGTCTAAAAATCTGAATTGCTAATCGATAAAATTATAAAAACGTATTGATACAAATATCTTAATGATATAAAAGATTTGTAAATATTTTAAGTTTTTTTTTTTTTAGCTAAAAATACATAGCAATTTTTACGTTTTAAGCATTGAAATACATCCAAATAGTTCAGCATCAATAAGAACATACAAAAATGTATGTTTTGTGCTTGTAAACAATACGTACTAATACCTACGTATAAACAATGAGACCAGGCTGGAAAATCACATATAAGTTTGTGGAAAAAGATGAGTTGAATTCATGTTGACATTCTGAATATAGATATTAAAGGATTAGCAGCAAACTCTGCATCCTGGTCTCTAACACCCTCTTTAATCTACACACTGGCCTCAATCCCTCTAACTATATCTTATCCTTATTCTCAATAGCTGCACGGGCCACCAGCTGCTCTAAATCCACAGGCTTACCCATTGATATTAACCACGCTCTCAGGCAAGGGCCCACAGCACAGGAAGTGTGCTGCACACACAGATGTGTCCCAGCCACTATCCTATCCAAATATGATAAAAGTGCATAAACCATCTATACAGGCTTGCGTGGGCTATATGTTGGTCCATTGCACATCTTCATTGCTGAGTTAATGTATCTGTCAATCATAATAATGTATATATTACCATAATATAGCTGATAATAAGATACCTAGTACAAAGCATCAAGATTATATGGGCCTGGTAGGCACGTTAGATTGCTTTTTTTTATATACTGTTTTTGATAATGGTACACTTAACAACCTGTTTTCCAGAAAGAAGGATACTTACATTACTGTTAATCAGTGAGACAGATGGAATGGGCAGAGAGCTTATCTCTTTCCAAAAGAGAAAAAAGTTGCTTTTTGATCAGTGTGTGAAAATGACCGTTTTTACTGTATTTCTGGTCAAATAAATGCAGCCTTTGTGAGTATCAGAAACATGAAAAAAATCTTATCCATTGCAAATATTTGAACAGCAATGTATGATTATACATATATATATATATATATATATATATATATATATATATATATATATATAA
>NW_015659953.1:122741-125259 GCF_001515625.1 Sinocyclocheilus rhinocerous | reverse complement strand
AAAAAAAATAAAGTTATGCTAATACACATATTTAGGTTTTATTTTTAAGCATATCTTCAACATACAGGTAACAATGAAAACAGACTCTATGGATATTGATATTCCTAACACAACATAAAAAAGCTTGGTGATTCAACAAACGAAACAATTCAATCACTAAACATGATTCAAACTATGTACCAGTGACCAAATCTATCTTCTATCAAATTGATCTATCTTATGCAATACCCACAACCCCTTTTAATGTCTCTTTCTTCAGAAAACCTGCGAATGATAAAGAAATAATGCTCAAGAATGCATGGCTGCTGAATACTGCATTCCTGACATGAAAGAGATGGGGCTCTGGGACGGTCCTGACTCAGTGGGTGAAAAACTGGACAAGGATCCTTTGTACTAGTGACTGTTTGTTTTTAAATCTCCTGCTGGGACAAAATGTTTTGACAACCCCATCAAAAACCTATTTAGGTTTTTAACTTTCCCTTTCACATTTTTAAAACAAATATGAAAATATTTGCATTCAACAACAGTAATTCACCATCCACTTATTGCAACTGTTCAACTGGCGCTATAGTTCATAAAATATTTTGGAATACCCTCCAGACTTTCTTCAAATCAATTCCATATGTGACACTTAGACCACAACAAACACACTGAAAGATCTCTCTCATTCTTCAGTCTCATCCACTCACAATAATAAGGATGCATCCACACGATAAATGTTTGACACCATCTTAAAGTCTGCAATATTCACAGATTAAACCTCATTTCAAAATCTCAATCGGCAGCAAACATAAACATCAAATCAGTACTCAAGATGTCTCAGTATCAGATCTATCAGTATTCAGAATGGATACACAGCAGTGAAATGTAAACACTACAATGTTTTTGATATAATAACGTGGCTGACATTGTCTTGACCTTAAGCAGATTTGACAGGCACGGTGTCCTTCAGATCTCTGCTGGTGCAGTCACACCATTGATGAGGTTTTGACCACTGCCTGTGTCATGCCTGGTGCCAGACAGCTCCTCAGGAGAGCCTGGAACAGACACCGGTGGCATCAGACGCAGACAATGAGCGCCATGCCTCACTATCTCTCCTTTAATCAGTCTGAGAAAGTCTGCCTCTGGTTAGACCTTAGCTTAGGACAAAGCAATGATTTAAAAAATGTAAAATGGCCATAAATTTCTGGTTCTGGTAGAGACTGTTAAGAGGGCTGTCCATGACGTCCTATCAGTCTTTCTTTGCAGTCAACCATCTGCCACAGAAACAGAGGGAAAATGGTTTTCCATTTGGTTTTTCCCACGGTAAGATAAGACAAATAGCCGTTGAGTCCAAGGCTTTGAAGTTTACAAGATACAAGAGGAACTGGAAAGACCTACTGAGCTAATGGTACCTCTACAGCTCTGTGCTCTCTTGTTCTTGTAGACATTTACAATTGGTCTTTGTCAGATAAAGTGATTACGACGGTAAATCAACATAGTAGTGAAACTGGCTCAAAAGTGCTCCAGATGTCTGGATTTTAGGTCTGGTTTCTGTCTCTGTTTTTTTTTTTTTACACTGATATACCAAAACAACTCTCAGAGCGTAACAGCCACAAACTAAATCACTAGCATTATCTTCACTGTCTATTTAGATGATCCCATATATAGTAACTAAATGCAGAATCACTGCGGAAAAATCATCTCAAAAAGAGTCATCTTAAAGCTCACTGGCACTTGTCCAAAATCAAGTTCCATCATTTTTTATCTTTCCAAAATAGTCAACACAATAACCCATTGACCAGATGGCTATAATCAGTCTAGTACTGTTAAGGTGTCAAATTTAATATCTAAATATGTAACAAAAAAAAACTATCTTCCAGTCCTTTAAAAATTACCATGGAAACCACACACTACTACAGTTACTACAGTTATTTGTTACTACTCTAAATTGAAAATACATGAATATCTCATATATATATATATATATATATATATATTAGGGCTGTCAGCTGATTACATTTTTTTATTTAATTACATGATGTGGAAATTAATTAATCGAATTAATCGCAAACTAAATTTGGCTGTGAAAATACCCACAAAAGATCATTTAAGGCCATAATTGTGTTAAATGGGAAACGTATGGAAGCCTGTTTCCGCCAATGAATAAAAAAATAAAAAAGGTAATTGCAACTTTTTATCTTACAATTCTGACTTTTTTTCTCAGAATTGCAAGTTTATATCTCGCAATTGCGAGTTATAAAGTCAGAATTGCGAGATATAAACTTGCAATTCTGAGAACATTTCAGTCTTTTTTCCCCCTCAGAACTGGATTTTATAACTCGCAACTGTGAGTTTATATCTCACAATTCTGACTTCATAACTTGCAATTGCGAGTTTATATCATGCAATTATGAGAAGAAAAGGCAGAATTGTGAGAAAAATTTTCATAATTGTGAGATAAAAAGTCACAATTACCTTTTTTATTTTTTATTCAGTGGTGGAAACGGGCTTCCATAGAAACAGGCTTACATAATAA
>NW_015659953.1:110788-121764 GCF_001515625.1 Sinocyclocheilus rhinocerous | reverse complement strand
TTCATAATTGTGAGATAAAAAGTCACAATTACCTTTTTTATTTTTTATTCAGTGGTGGAAACGGGCTTCCATAGAAACAGGCTTACATAATAACAGCCTAAATTATGGAACATAAAAGAAGATATATTTTGAGAAACCTTAACAACAAAAAACATATTTTTTGTTCATACAGTGAAAGTCTAATAACCAAAAGAATAATCTTCAAAATATCTTCTTTTATGTCCCACGAAAGAAAGTCAATAAGATTTTTTTAAAGGAAATTATACTCTAAATAAGAAATTAAAACTGCCAGCAGGTAGCACTAATGTCTTCATGAGTAAGTCAATGAGTCATTCATTCATTCGATTCGTTCAAACGGCTGATCCATTCAGGAATAAAGTAAATAGGCGTGTTCCGCTGTGTCCGAAATCACATACTTCTCGAGTAGTATGTCCAAATTCATAGTATTCGAAAAACAGCAGGCGAAAAGTGCTCGGATGACCTACTTCTTCCGCCTGGATTCTGAAGTGCGCATTTGATGGACACTTTAGCTGTGTCTCATTTAGAAGGCTGCGCCCTCCGGAGGTCACATTCAAAGGCTGCATATGTCAACGAGGCTGTTATAAAGTCAGAATTGCGAGATATAAACTTGCAATTCTGAGAACATTTCAGTCTTTTTTCCCCCTCAGAACTGGATTTTATAACTCGCAACTGTGAGTTTATATCTCACAATTCTGACTTCATAACTTGCAATTGCGAGTTTATATCATGCAATTATGAGAAGAAAAGGCAGAATTGTGAGAAAAATTTTCATGTATGTCCAAATTAATAGTATTCAAAAAAACAGTAAGCGAAAAGTACCCGGATGACCTACTTCTTCCGCCTGGATTCTGAAGTGCGCATTTGATGGACACTTTAGCTGTGTCTCATTTAGAAGGCTGCGCCCTCCGGAGGTCACATTCAAAGGCTGCATATGTCAACGAGGCTGTCTCATTTCAGAAAAGAAAGTAGGACACTCCGATTACCTTTTTTATTTTTTATTCAGTGGTGGAAACGGGCTTCCATAGAAACAGGCTTACATAATAACAGCCTAAATTATGGAACATAAAAGAAGATATTTTGAGAAACATCTTAACAACAAAAAACATTTTTTGTTCATACAGTGAAAGTCTAATAACCAAAAGAATAATCTTCAAAATATCTTCTTTTATGTCCCACGAAAGAAAGTCAATAAGATTTTTTTAAAGGAAATTATACTCTAAATAAGAAATTAAAACTGCCAGCAGGTAGCACTAATGTCTTCATGAGTAAGTCAATGAGTCATTCATTCATTCGATTCGTTCAAACGGCTGATCCATTCAGGAATAAAGTAAATAGGCGTGTTCCGCTGTGTCCGAAATCACATACTTCTCGAGTAGTATGTCCAAATTCATAGTATTCGAAAAACAGCAGGCGAAAAGTGCTCGGATGACCTACTTCTTCCGCCTGGATTCTGAAGTGCGCATTTGATGGACACTTTAGCTGTGTCTCATTTAGAAGGCTGCGCCCTCCGGAGGTCACATTCAAAGGCTGCATATGTCAACGAGGCTGTCTCATTTCAGAAAAGAAAGTAGGACACTCCGAATGCAACCTTCTTTCACAGGAATTCGGAGGATGCATGAGGTGTATCCTTCGCTGCTACAGATAACCCACAATTCTTTGCGTCGCCGTAAACAACCGGCGTTTATTCGAAAAAAAAAAAAAAATGGTGGCGCTGGCAGATGTAACGTTACACACAAGCGAAGATGTGGTGTTTAAATATAAGTATTTTCAAGTTCTTCTTTTTTAAGTTGCATTACCTCAGTTGGTAGATGTGGTAAACAGGATTACAAGTGTTTAGTGATTTTTAAATGTTGAGAACAGTTCTTTGCTAGCAAGGCGAGAAATGATCAATTTGTTTAATCCTCTGGTATTGTACATTTAACTAGCGTGAGAGCGCAGCGACGCTATAAATGTGTTGGCATAGCTTCGTAGGCCCATCCTACGAAGGCCGTGACACTTCAAAATGAGACACAGCATTCATACTACCCATATTCATACTAACGTACTTTTTTAATGGCCGTAAAGTAAATTAAAATGTAGTAACTACTCAGACAGTACTTGATTTTGGACGCACCGAAAGTGTTCGACTTCACGTCTCCACTTTCAATTCTTCCCCCGACTGCAAGCAGAAACTCTCGCCGATCGGTCTGTGCAGCGCCGCATGAAGTCGAACACTCCTAATGGCTCTCTTTATGAATGGGCCATTAAATCCTTGATTCACCCGATTTGTTCAAAAGGCAGATTCTTTCGGAAATGAAAAACCAATTCTGCTGAAATGAAAAACAGTTCTGCAGTAGCTTTATAGGTAATATTTCTGTTGGTGAAATTGAGCAAAAACAGACAATATTATTTTATAACAATATTGTTTAAAATATAACAAAATATTAACTTTTTATTTACTGAACAGTTGTATAAAATCACATTTAGAATCCTGCTATTCGGGACAAAAACAGCACTCATGTGATATTGCTCTCACTGTGTGATATCACTTATCATATGATATAAATATGGTACAAAAACTCATACAGGGCTTTTTTGCCACAATAGCTTGATTTTTCAGATTTCGAGGCATTTCGGATACATGTTAATGTTTATAAATGGAGTGTATTGAAGTGCAAAATGTAAAGTATATCTGAAGCTGAGTGAACGATTTGAATCCGCAGAAAAAATCTCTCACTCTTCTCCACTCATTCACACTACTCCATACCAGATCAGTCTGCAAGTTTCTTCGTGACAAGCAGTACTCATTGCAGTAGCTTCTTTTGGAACCCTTTTACCTGATGGAGAAGATATATACAAAATAACCAGCATTTTTTTTTTTTTGTCTGAAACATCAGTTATTGTTTGCTGAAATGTTGTATAAAGCAACATTGGTCTCCCAATTGTGCTGTTGTACTGAATGTCAGCACTGCTACAGTAGAGTGCAGACTGGCACTCAAGTAATAGCCTACTGTTCAGTTCTGAAAGTAGTATTTTCCAATTAATAAACTGGTAATTTATACAGTGCTCTATAAAAAAAAAATACGAGCACTTGACTAATTAAATGCCTCGTGATCCCTCTTGGCACCACAACTGTTCTCATAAACATCTCGCGAGCTGCTTCAAAGGATCTCCACATCAAACAAACTGTCGACCTACATATGAACAGCCATATGAACGGCTCCGGCAATAAGACTGAAGCGATGTTCAAATTCTCATTAAAACACAACTATAACACATCGACAGCAAGAACACTATAAGCCATTTCACGTAAAAACGAAACACCTTTTATAAATAGCAGAATGTTAAAGTGTAAATAAAGTAACTTTTTCGTATTCAATCACTGATAATAGTATTAAAAGTAAGAATAGTAGAAAATGTTACATTAAAGTTTACTTTTTGCCTCCCCGTTTAGTGCTGATGATTGATGAAATATTCTTCACAATGACGAAACCGAGTGAGCGTCTATCGAGCGTCGGGTATCAAAACGCGTTCCGAATCAACTGCACGCGCCTGTTACGCTCAAAAATGCCGTCTAGGTCGGTTTGTAAACAAACAAACAAACCGGAGACTGACAGCTGCTTGTGCTTGAGAATAAAACAAACCTTACCTCGGTTATCTTCATCCATGTTTATTCTGTGAAGGGACTTGATGTAAATAACGTTCTAGTCTTAGATTACTACCCTAATAATATAACACTGGTCTGTGAAACACAAAATTAAATCATATTAGGATATACTGAGCTCATCGTAACCCAGTTCAGGGGCTGCTCTAAATGTCATTCGCATATTCCATAAATTGCTGCATAGATGAACATAAATCCTGGTGAAATAAATAAATATGCAGACCACTCTCCGCCAGCTCCCATTCGCCTTCATCCACAGAGAGAGTGAGAAGTAACAGCTTAATTTAGCCAACAAAATAGAGGCTCCGCCCATCACCATAATCTATGAATATATGACTGTTATTAAGTGATTGCATCCTGGTCTTTACCTAGTCTAATTAATTCATGTGTAAATGTCTCCAAGGTAAGTCGGAAATATAAAATTAAAATATTAAAATAAAAATCCGACAGAATGCATTGTAATTTCCTATTTCTAATGTATTGGTGTTAGGTGTGAAAAGCATGAGAAGAGAAAGAGAAAAGCATGATTAATTACTTTGTAATTATATTATATGATTAATATTATATAATTTGATCAATAATACACAATTATAATAATTTATCATTCACAAAACATGTATTTATTAATGTTTTTGCCACATGTTTTTAACCACAGTCTTCACTGATGTAAATATTTCTTATAAGATCTAATGCATATAAGAGACCTGGAAACACACCTAATGAGGTAATATGCAATATCCTGAGCTTCATATGCAAGAGTGATATCAGCATTAAGGTGGAGAATCCCAGGTTCCTAATAACTGTGCAGTGTACAGGAACTTGCCTGTTTTCCGGACACCACATGTCAGCCAGTATTAGTCAGACTATTTTCCAGGTAAGCTGAGGTCATTATCCCTCCAAACTTTCTTACCTTTTGTGTCATAAATTCCATCTTGAGTGCAATGTGTTTTGCGGCTTTCCAAAGAATCATGCATAATCCATTCAACAACTCAAGAAAGTCATTGTCACTATCTCTGATGTTTCACTTCTTTTGCATGGATTTAAATGCCCCATTATTTGTACTTCACAGCAAACAGGTTTTGTATTTTGCTGATGGTATCATTCAGTCAAAGGACCTTAGACTCACTCAGTCCTATGAAAATGAGAGAGTTTTGTCTCTGTCTCTTAAACTGACATTTAAAATATTTAAATGATCCCATCTGAGGATGTTATGTAAGGTATAACTGGATATGAGGAAATCAAAAGAGCAGAATGTAATGTTCTGTGACCGCAGCACACAGCCAGGCCCTGTGCGTATGAAGTAGGTACAGGGAAAACAGGGGCTTCAGGGTGGGAATGACATCCTGTGTGGGAAACAGATATCCGCTGAAGCTCAGGAAGAGAATACTGTTTGCATTTTCCCTTTTTTTTCGAGGGCAAGAAAAACTCTCCCATGAACTTCACTTGTACCACCCAGTTCACTCTTACAAAGATTCACATTCATTTGATTCATTAATACAGCTCCGATGCCAAATTGACTAATTAACCCTAAAAATGTGGAAGATGATCAGCAAAAAATCATTTCATGTCACTTTTTATATCATCTGGACTTAAGTAAAACATATTCAAAAGACTTTTTGTAATACTTGATATATTTTGGATTTTATGAGTTGTATCTCCCAGGATACGTTGCCCCATTAGGTTATAAAAAACAGC
Organism: Sinocyclocheilus rhinocerous; assembly: GCF_001515625.1. Lineage (NCBI taxonomy): Eukaryota > Metazoa > Chordata > Actinopteri > Cypriniformes > Cyprinidae > Sinocyclocheilus > Sinocyclocheilus rhinocerous. The sequence continues at coordinate 116,405 of NW_015659953.1, read as the reverse complement.
CTAATTCATCAATAATTCTATGATTTATTTGATGCAAACAAATATTTAATATTCAAAATATGCTGCATGTATGACATGTCTTAAGTGTCCTAAATTTGAGGCACAGACATTTCTTGTATTTTTACATTTCTGAACTGTTTCGTCTTCATTCTCAGGGGTGGGCAATTCCATCCCTTGAGGCCCACTGTCCTGCACGGTTTAGCTCCATCACTAAACAATCATATAATGTAATTTATGTAACAACATATAATTTTTATGTAATCCCGAAGACTTTTGTTAGATTTTTCAGATGTGTTTGATCAGGGTTGGAGCTAAACACTGCAGAATGGTAGCCCTCCAGGAGCAGGGCTGGACACCCCTGTTCTACCATAAAATGAGCTGTGTGAAACCCTGCAAGAACCTAAATCTAGTTAAAAATGTAAAGATGAAGTCAACTAAATGTAATATTATCAGTTTTACATGCAAATATTAACATTTGCACAATTTTTAAACTCAAAATAAATAGAAAAGGGACTGTGTACAGGGGGTCCAAAGGCCAGGAGGGCCTATAAGGCTCTTCGCTAAGGGCCCCTTGCCCTGGTATGCGATTTCTACTGAAGGACATCTGCTCCCCTTGATGCGATTTATAATCCCCATCCACCCCCACCCCTCTGAGAGATTTTTTATCAAGGGGCTCCCCCTTGTATTTTGTATGATTTCTGTGATTACTGTATATTTTCTGTGATTTCTACACTGACAAAAAAACTGACAAAACAAGCACAGACAATTTGAACCAAGTCATGTGACCCCCATACTCCAAACAACCTCAACTCCCAAGGTTGTACATGTTGGTTTTAGGTCAAACTGACAAAACAAGCACAGAAAATTTGAACCAAGTCATGTGACCCCCATACTCCAAACAACCTCAACTATGATAACGATGACAGTATTGGATGAAAAATTCTTCCTTGTGCCTCCTACAAGAGACTAAAGAATATGTATCCTGTGGTGCACGTTGCCTGTTTAAGGGTTGCCAATCTCTTAAAAAACAGCTGACAACGGGTTGTTTGTAGAGAACCTGTTTAGCCTGTCTACAATAGAGTGGAAACATGGTCTACATAGATCTGTAGATTAGTATGAAACCGTTTTCTTAATCAGTACATTTTTGCATTGATAAGATTTACACACCACACCACCAGATAATAATAATGACCATCCATCCATTCATTCTTCCATACATATATGGACTCAGTTTCTATGTTTAGCACTGTATGAAGGAAAGCCACCGAATGAAAACTAAAGAAACAGAGTATAATATATTTAATAAATTTTTTTCTAATATTGTCCCACTTTTTTACTTGTACACGAGTTTCACAATTTGAGTTGAATTACTGAAATAAATGAACTTTTCCACGACATTCTAATTTATTGAGATGCTCCTGTACTTCTATGTTCACTTCATATCCTCTGGAAGCCACTTTGCACATGTTTGCTGGCAGAAGCTGATAGCACAGACAATGGACATAACCTTCATAGATGTTTACATAAAGACCCCCACATACAGTGCGGTGCCAACATGCAAATTAGTGAGACACTGTCTCATGGCTTATCATGATAGCATGGATTTACATTTTAACATCCACATGATATTGAATGTTGTTCCCTTTCTTATTAGCTTGATTTTGCATTCTACTATTTATTACCAGCTTGTGTGCTATGGTAGTACTTCCATGGTAGTCTTTCAAGTACCTTAAAATATCCTGTAATGATTCATAAATACAGTATCTCTCAGTAGTATATACCCATGTACTAAAGTATTAGTATTTTAAATCAGGATTGCTTTTATACATTTAGGTTGCTTGTTTATGTAAACAGCATTTACACCTGTATTTTGAGATGTACAATGTATTTTGAGATTCGCTCACATTAACCAAATTCAGCTGTCGTAACAGTTTTCAACCACGTTGGGTTTGTAGTGTAAATGCTTCTGCATTCAATTTCTGCATGTTTAAACAAAGCTGAAGGTCCATATGCTCAACTCACAAGAGTCTGATATCAACAGGGGTGATATCAACAGTGACACAGATAATCTAAAGTAAATTTTTTTTTTTTTACAAACATGTTCAATTTGCTGTGGTGTATTCAACAAAGTAGCTCAGTTTGTTTATGAAACTTGTCATTTCATTCTCTAGCATTTTTGCAGCTGTACTTTAGCAGTGTGCTTTATAGTCTTCCACTATGTAAGAGTGAGGAAGGTCTAAAGTGGTGGACAAGCAGCAGTCGATGAAAGACTATTATCTCAATGATGAAATGGTTTTTAGTATTAGGACATGCAGCAATAATAATTTCATAAAAGGTTTTCATAGACAAAACATGACATACTGAAAAACAAATCTAACATATCCATCAAATCCTGTTATTTAATGACATTTTATTTATTTACTTAAAGGACAGTCTAGTAAACTTCATTCAAAAGCAAAAAGCATTAAGTTTAGAATCAGTTGTCAGATACCAGCACTCTGGACAACATTATCTTTTATGGTTTGTAAGCTATAACAGCTTTTGATATTTTTCAGGCAATTCTACTAGACTCCTGTAGTACTCTTCCATAGAGGTCTCAGCCATCTCAAAGCCATCTCAGCCCCAAGGTTCTGTCACATCTGTCCAGGGTCTAAGCTCCCCTGTCATGCCGCCTCATTTCCAAAGGCCCTGTCTCTCACTCCATCTACTGGTGAGTCTACATAAATGCATTGAATTGAATAAATTTAATTTAATTTAATTTTAATTGTTTAGTTTAATTACTTTGAATCATTTAATTATATGTGTGCACACATACCAGACATAGGTCAAAACATTGACAAATTCGGCTGAATTATACAAGCCAGAAGTGGTACTAAATAACTACATTAAACGCTAGAATGAGACGGTAAGTGCGCGTGGTTATGTGACATATGTTACATATTATTAATATTAACAAGGTCATAGTCGGGTATATTCAATAAAAACACGAGTAACACAAAAAAATCTAGCTTGAATTGTTGTCTGTTACTTACGTCCCAACTGACGGGGTCGAAAGTAACAATGTGCAAGTTCAAAGTGAAATTATACTGACGTCGTTCTACATTTGTACAAAATACCACCTGGTATTGATAGACCGCACTTGTGAGTTATTGACCACACCAAAATTAAATCTCTGTCTAAAACATTATCTTTTAAAATTACGTTTTTCTGAAAACAGACGTAGGCTATAGTTCTCCATAAAAATGACTCGTAATTATTATATTTGTAGTAAAAAGATAGCCTACTTGTAGTTGCATAAGAGGGTTAAACTGTATTAAAATGATGCACATCACACTGTTGCACAATACACTTTTCTTTTGTTATGAAATCTTTTCAACTTTAGGGTAGAGTGGGGTAAAACACACCACCGACTGTTTTTCCCAAAATAACCACTAGATAAAGTCAAGATAAATGTAAAAAATATTTTTTAATTAAAATAATTTCTTAAATTTCATTTTGTGATTATTTTATTTGTGCACAGACGGGGTCTTCAAGTTAAATTGGCTGTATAAAAATAAAGAATAGTAAATGGAAAAAACATTTTAAAGTAACAAGTAACAACCATGTTTTGGTTAATTATTACAATACATCAGAACTATAAAATATTAATTTAATCAAAATCAAGTCACTGAAATTTAATAATAGCCTACTTATGTTAACTTCTGTGAAAGTTTACTGAACTAGGGCCAGTTGCATAAACAAAGCCACTATGTTAAGACAGTGTCTTAAGAACTAGTTTGACTAACTAGCAGTTAACTAGGTAATCAGTCTTACATTTAAAAATTCAAATTAGACAAATGTATCATTCTATGTAACTGACTTTATAAGTGTGTGTGTGTGTGTGTAAGACAAAGAGAGGGCGAGAGTGAAGGAAATTAGTCCACCTTAGACTTGAACTTATTTTTAACCTATTTACTTAAATAAAAAAAGTGAGATAACTGACTGTTCAAAGGGATTCTTTACCAATCCATAAAATTACAATTTTGTAATGTTATGGCAAGCTACATCAGTGTTGTGGTAAGAGACAGCATTTGCAACTGTCGTGTTGCAACTGTCCCAACACTGACAGCTGTGATAAAACTTGGTATATTAGCTTGACACATTGTCTTAGACACATGCTAGATATGCCTATTAGAAGCTAAGAAAACACAGATTAAAATAATGTTTTTACAATGCTTCACGCAAACAACTTAGTATGACAAAAAAATCTGATCATGAAAAAAAAAAAATTTTTTACCATTAAAATTATTTTTGTAGAAAGAATGGTCACATGTGGCTGATTTCTTCCAGGAAGGATGAGGGGCTAACTAAGCATGTGTGCAGTATGAATATCATCACTGTAGCTCTTTCTGCCATGTCATGAAGGCGCTGTTTGCTTCGTTGTGAAAGCGAAACTACTTTGTTTGGCCTTCCAAAAGAGGACGATAGCTCTTTCATCGAATCCGCCGGCCGCGTCGTTCTCAAACCCGCCGCCTCTGCTCACTCTAGCTCTCCGGCCGTTCGCAACGCGTAAAATGACAGTATAAGTCATTATCATCAGTAATTATGTCCCCACTGGATGCTACAAATGCCTCGTTTATAATGGGTTTTAATGTTTTTGTCTCGTTGCTCTGGCTGGGACACGGCATCAGAGTATGGTAAGGGGCGTAACATTTCTGTCACACGCTTGAGGTATTCGGCCAATCATAACACACTGGATAGCTGGCCAATCAGAGCACACCTCGCTTTTCAGACCGATGAGCTTTGTAAAAATCGATGCGTTTCAGAAAGGCGGGGCATAGAGGAGAAACAATAATGTACAGTATGTGGAAAATAATGTGTTTTTTGAACCTTAAACCGCATAAACACATTTCATTACACCAAACACACAAAATGTTATTTTTAGCAACATCATATGACCCCTTTAAGAAATAAGCCATGTTGCAACTTGTTGCAACCGTCCCCACTCTCCCCCTACCTGAGAGAAAATGGATTTCACAGTAAGTGGTCTTTTCAGCAGTAAGAAAAAAAGTGTTTTAAAGCTTGCTGTTTTGTAGAACATCAGTTATATATCATATGAGAATAGTAAGGCCTGTAGATAGGGAGTACGTGTTATTTAAGAAAAATATAATTATATTTTCAGAATTACATTTTTTTTCCAAAGTCGGGGGTAATACGCATGGCTTAATTACTGTAGTTACTCGTTCTGAACATCAAATCTTTGGTTTTTTCCATCAAGTGTATTCTAACTAGTTGGTTGAATAAAAATATTTGGACTTTATATTTTAAAATTACCTCAAATTAACATCAGGTAACCGTAGCTAGTTAACCAGTTAGCATCAGCTAACAATTCTTTTCTCAAATAGGCTATTATAATTTTGTTATTCATAGTTATTGATTATATTCTTTTTAATTTTAAGCTAAAACTTTTTAATTTTAAGCTAAAACTAAAACAAATTAATTTTTTTGTAAAAAATCTAATAACATGAAAACTCTGGACATTTTTCATACTTGGTTTATAATTTATATAAAAAACGTACTTACAGTCTTTGATTCAGAACATCCGGCATTGTAGTCTACTCTCCCAGGATCAGGAAAC
>NW_015659953.1:109876-110348 GCF_001515625.1 Sinocyclocheilus rhinocerous | reverse complement strand
AAATCATTCTAATATGCTGATTTATTATTAGAATTATCAACAGTTGTGCAGTACAGCGAGAATAAGTTACGCCTTCTTTCTTTGCGTGAACGTTTGGGCGGCGTTATGCAAATCTTCTCACATCGTGACGTAGACATGTGGGGTGTGTTAGAACGAGCCGTTTTAGGTAGGCGTGGCTGACTCTTAACTTTTATAAAGAATATCTCTTTGGATTTGAGACTTTAGTCTTTGCAACTTTACAGATCTTCTTTATGCACCAAGAGCTTGTAACACTCCAAAGAGAAAGGAAAAATTGAAATCGCATCATATGACCCCTTTAACTAGTAGCCCTTTTTTGAGTAGCAATTGGGCTGCTTTTGTTACACAGACCTGGCAACCGTGATTGAATGAACGTAACGTACAGGTGACCAAAGCTACGGGTATTTTAGGTGGAACAGGGGTGTATTCCAGAAAGCACGGTTAACTTACCGTC
>NW_015659953.1:109286-109681 GCF_001515625.1 Sinocyclocheilus rhinocerous | reverse complement strand
AGACATTCTCAACAGAGCGACGAATCGACGAGTCACTATGGAAACGGACGCTAAGAAAAAGCGCGCCATGCTGTTTCTTTCTTCTTCTTTTGTTCAATGGTCGTTTACATGCTTAGTGCATATCGCCATCGCCACCTAATTGATGGTTGTGCAATCATTTTTATTTTTTTTCGGTTTAATCTTTAATCCTTGAGAATATGAATTATATTGTTTGATGCTAATTGTTTGCAATTGTTTGTTTGATGCTAATTATATATTAAGTCATATCATCAGATATGTATCAAAATGTAATACATTATATATTACTAGTTACTGTCTTTTGAAAGTAATTAGTTACATTACAATATTACTGTCTCTGAATTGTAATGCATTACACTACTTTTGAGTTACTTTTG
>NW_015659953.1:108875-109219 GCF_001515625.1 Sinocyclocheilus rhinocerous | reverse complement strand
TAATAAATAAATATATATAATATAATAAATTAAACATTACCTTGTCAGTGTTTTATAATTTATACAGATAACTGTTATACTTGCCAATAAAATAAATATAACCATATTAGAATAATATATTACCTTATTTATTACTTATAGTAGCGCTTCATCATTAACATATCATACAAATATATATATATAGGCTATATTACATATTGTAATATTATATAATGTTGTGCGCTATCTGTCACGCCCACTGAAGGCTCGTCAGTAGATCACACGTGCGCTGAAGTGAACTAACCCTGGAACATAACCTGCTCCGGAGCAGGTTATCTTCAGAGAGCAAGTTACTATGGTTACTT
>NW_015659953.1:107491-107571 GCF_001515625.1 Sinocyclocheilus rhinocerous | reverse complement strand
ACATATTGTACATATTGTAATATTATATAATGTTGTGCGCTATCTGTCACGCCCACTGAAGGCTCGTCAGCGTGCGCTGA
>NW_015659953.1:102509-107426 GCF_001515625.1 Sinocyclocheilus rhinocerous | reverse complement strand
CCGATTTTGGAACCGAAAGCTGAGGTTATCCGCTCGCTTATCCTCAAACATACCCGGATATGTCACATAACCTGCTTTTTGGAATACCCCCCAGGTATCGCTCATCCAGAAATGAAAACAACTTACTTCCTCGTGAACTTTCTTATCACTTCTTTAAGCGTTATGGTTGGTTTGTCATTCTCTAAACTTGCCAGGCCAACGATACCGTCGGTAGCGCATTACTCTGGGACAAAAGGCAGGTACGAGGACGTGAACCCACATCTATTAGATGATATTTTGTTTGAAAACAGATCGCTGGTAGCTCCCCCATCTCCAGATTGCCGTGCCATTCATATGGTGTCGGTATTACGTCACGGAACGCGCTATCCAACCACCAAAAATGTTTGATTTGGTCGTGTCTTACGCGTGAGGCTGGCGCAGTCATTCCCCACTTTGATTTCTGAGGATCATCTCCGTGCCAACCGCATTGAGTTCATCACCAGCTCCAAGCATCGATGTGTTGATAGTATCGAAGCTTTCCAAGAGGGTCTTCACCGACTCTGGAATGTTCAGGGTAGTGTCCCTTACTCAGTAGATGTTTTGTTGGTCTCTTAAACATCTTAAAGAGACAGTTCACCCAGAAAAAAATAAAAAATATTCTCACCCTCATGTCATTCATGACCTGTATGACTTTAGAAGATGTTAATAGCCAAACAGTTCTGGTGACCACTGACTTCTATTGTGTGGACAGAAAATCATAAGGAGCCACTCAAATGTTTGCAGCAGCAACCCCTAGGTCCCACCCAATTCTCACAAGTTTTTGCTACCAGTTCAATTTGGCCAATTGTTCATAATTGACCAGCACAAATAGAATTGGTAAATCTGATAAAAGACAGACAAATTCATCCAAATAAAATAAATTGTTTTATATATTTAAAAAAATACAAATTACAAAATAAATTTGTCCCCAAATGAGTCACAGCAGTGCTCAATGTACATACTGTACACTGTAAAAAATGACTGTGGATTTAACGGTAAAAGACTGTAAAAATGCTACAGTAAAAACCTGTTAAATGGTTAACGGTAAATTCCCCTACTATATACGGTGAAAAACTGTATTGGACATTACATATATTGGACATTAATTTTAACTCACCGTGATTGATGAATGATTCTTACTTACCACAGTTGTTTGATGAACTTGTGAAAAAAAAAAACGGAGCGAGAGAAAAAAAAAGAAAAAAGCAATAGGCACGAATGGAAACGCTAATGACAAGCTAACGAATGCTAATGCGCTGCACTCGCGGTTTTAGAATAAAAGCGAACGATCAAATTAATCAAATTAGGTTGATAGATAATATCAGAAATATGGTGGGAATTAAGTTATATTTTATCACTTTAAACAACAGAGAGTAATAGAGATTTTACAGAAAAACAGAGCTACACGAAGCTACAATCACAAACAAACACCACAAAAGAATGCATTACTCAAAGCTCTTTCATGGCTGTGAGTTTAATAAGGAATGTAATGTGCCTCAAGTAAACCTCAGGAACACTGAACTGTGAGTTAGGTTATTAAATAGTCGATTACAGGGATCAATTATTGTGCACTTGCAAAGAATGCATCTTAATTTTTTTCTCTATGTGGTGGTTGAAAGTTCAATATATTGTTTTATTTATTTTAAGGGTTACTAAATTACCAGGGGGGTGACATTTGTGCTTTATGATTTATGTTTGTGCTTGTTTTATTTGCCAAAGAGAATTGTAGTTAAAAAACGTTTTATATTTTATATTTATTTTAATAATAATTTATTTTTATTTTCTAGTGTAGTTCACTAGGTAGGTTTTCATAAAAGTCAAAGACCAAAAAATCTTGACCAAAAAAAAAAAAAGACCCTGAAATCTTAGTTTTAATCTGGATCAAACCTTTGGTATGTGCTGTAACAGTTTTTTTTGTAAGATTGGGATACCTTTGATCCAAAAAAAAAAGCCCTGCACAAGGGTAATAAAATGTTTATTCAAACATTTATATTTTTTACTAGCTTTGTTTAACTGTTACAGTGATAAAGTAAGAGTAGGCTATCTATAAAGCCTTTCAGTACATAAAAGTAAATATATATATATATATACAGGTGCATCTCAATAAATTAGAATGTCGTGGAAAAGTTCATTTATTTCAGTAATTCAACTCAAATTGTGAAACTCGTGTATTAAATAAATTCAATGCACACAGACTGAAGTAGTTTAAGTCTTTGGTTCTTTTAATTGTGATGATTTTGGCTCACATTTAACAAAAACCAATAAAATAAAACCAATAAAAAAAACATTTTTAGTGAATAGTTGGCCTTCTGGAAAGTATGTTCATTTACTGAACATGTACTCAATACTTGGTAGGGGCTCATTTTGCTTTAATTACTGCCTCAATTCAGCGTGGCATGGAGGTGATCAGTTTGTGGCACTGCTGAGGTGGTATGGAAGCCCAGGTTTCTTTGACAGTGGCCTTCAGCTCATCTGCATATTTTGGTCTCTTGTTTCTCATTTTCCTCTTGACAATACCCCATAGATTCTCTATGGGGTTAAGGTCTGGTGAGTTTGCTGGCCAGTCAAGCACACCAACACCATGGTAATTTAACCAACTTTTGGTGCTTTTGACAGTGTGGGCAGGTGCCAAATCCTGCTGGAAAATGAAATCAGCATCTTCAAAAAGCTGGTCAGCAGAAGGAAGCATGAAGTGCTCCAAAATTTATTGGTAAACGGGTGCAGTGACGTTGGTTTTCAAAAAAACACAATGGACCAACACCAGCAGATGACATTGCACCCCAAATCATCACAGACTCTGGAAACTTAACACTGAACAAAAAACAGGAAAAACTAACAAAAACAGTACAAACACTGGAGAGCCAAACACTGATGCTGCTGTCTGCGGCGCCATCGCATTGGAAGATCCATGATTGATCAATGATTCCGTGATTGATTGAAAAAAAAATGGAGCGAGAGAAAAAAAGAAAAAAGCAATAGGCACGAATGGAAATGCTAATGACAAGCTAACGAATGCTAACGCGCTGCAGATGCGCTGCACTCGCGGTTTTAGAATAAAAGCGAACGATCAAATTAATCAAATTAGGTTGATAGATAATATCAGAAATATGGTGGGAATTAAGTTATATTTTATCACTTTAAACAACAGAGAGTAATAGAGATTTTACAGAAAAACAGAGCTACACGAAGCTACAATCACAAACAAACACCACAAAAGAATGCATTACTCAAAGCTCTTTCATGGCTGTGAGTTTAATAAGGAATGTAATGTGCCTCAAGTAAACCTCAGGAACACTGAACTGTGAGTTAGGTTATTAAATAGTCGATTACAGGGATCAATTATTGTGCACTTGCAAAGAATGCATCTTAATTTTTTTCTCTATGTGGTGGTTGAAAGTTCAATATATTGTTTTATTTATTTTAAGGGTTACTAAATTACCAGGGGGGTGACATTTGTGCTTTATGATTTATGTTTGTGCTTGTTTTATTTGCCAAAGAGAATTGTAGTTAAAAAACGTTTTATATTTTATATTTATTTTAATAATAATTTATTTTTATTTTCTAGTGTAGTTCACTAGGTAGGTTTTCATAAAAGTCAAAGACCAAAAAATCTTGACCAAAAAAAAAAAAAGACCCTGAAATCTTAGTTTTAATCTGGATCAAACCTTTGGTATGTGCTGTAACAGTTTTTTTTGTAAGATTGGGATACCTTTGATCCAAAAAAAAAAGCCCTGCACAAGGGTAATAAAATGTTTATTCAAACATTTATATTTTTTACTAGCTTTGTTTAACTGTTACAGTGATAAAGTAAGAGTAGGCTATCTATAAAGCCTTTCAGTACATAAAAGTAAATATATATATATATATACAGGTGCATCTCAATAAATTAGAATGTCGTGGAAAAGTTCATTTATTTCAGTAATTCAACTCAAATTGTGAAACTCGTGTAAGACTTAAACTATTCAGTCTTTGTGCATTGAATTTATTTAATACACAAGTTTCACAATTTGAGTTGAATTACTGAAATAAATGAACTTTTCCACGACATTCTAATTTATTGAGATGCACCTGTATATATTTGTCCTCATAAAATAATCACTCACAGCTGTCAGTATCAAACAAAAATAATATATTTAATTTTAAAGGTCATTAATCACTGTATATTAATTACGATGACACAATCGATTAACCAAACATTTTATTGCATGTATTTTTATTTACTTTTATTTATTTGGTGTGGATCAGATGAGAGGCCTGACTGTTTAAAAGAAATTGAAAATGGAAGCGGATGTTTGTATTCATTAACTGTGCTAGTTTCTGTTTGTTCAAATCAAAACACAACTATTCTTACTGTAGTTCATCTTTTATAGCTAGTAGCCTACATTGTGATTCCATTTAGAGCACTGGTAATCCAGATTTGGTCATCTGGAAATGTTTGTATATGGATCTGAGTGATCTTAATCTGGACTCAAAACAGCGCCAAAAAAAAGAAAGAGAGAGATGGACGGTAAAATTACCTGATCCTCAATAGCAAAACATGGGATTTCCAAACCCGGATCGTTCTGATCCAGTTTAAACATTTTTTTTTTTTTTAACTGGGCCATACATGGTATTCAAAACAAAAATACAAATACATTAAAAAAATTTAAGGTTTAACATGATTAGCAGATTTGACACAAACTAGTAGAGTTCATGCTGCTCCAGTGCTGCTGTCATTAAAGCGAAAGAGGGACAAACCAAGTAGCTGAGACATTCTGAAATTGAGGTTGATATTGCAAATTTTCACTTAAATTGTTATGCTGATAATATCATTTGTAACTACAGATATGCAAAATAGAAGCATTTGCATTAGGGAACTAAGTGCCACACAGTGTGGAACAAAGGATTTTTTTTTTTTTT
>NW_015659953.1:89425-101856 GCF_001515625.1 Sinocyclocheilus rhinocerous | reverse complement strand
AAAGGATTTTTTTTTTTTTTTGAGAATCATGAGGCTCTATGAAGTCTTTGGAGGGGCTTGGAAGCGAGGGAGACCTCAACCATATTAGGCGCTGTTTTTAAATGACACCGCATGCGGAACTGCAAAAAGCAAATAGCCTACTCCAAAAGTGTGCCCCAATAATATGTTCCTGCACAACAGGCAGTTTCAGGACCGCAGTTTTAGGACCGTAGTTCTAGGACCCTATTCTTTGGAACAGCGCCCAAAAGAATAGGGTCCTAGAACTGCGGTCCTGAAACTGCAGCCTCCGGTTGTGCAGGAACACCCTTCTCAAAGTGTGAAGCGGCGCTACCCGATCATCCCATCATCATAGCCTCCGCCACCATGTAAAGTGATAAACAGCGCAAGTCGCTTGATCCATTCAGATGTGACACAGAATTGTGTTATACAGTCGTGTGATATGAGAACATGAATGGTTCTGTAGTCATGCTGGCTGAAGACAGCCACGACAATGTAAACTGCATGACGAGGTGATCGTTCAGCACCATAGTAATTTAACTTGCAGTTATTAACACTGTACAAATAGCCAGGTAATAGTTAATAACAGTTTTACTTCTTGTGACCACAATCTTACTAATACTAGTCAGTTAAAATCTGGATTCTATGCAAGAACTATAGTAAATTCCATTAGGGCAAAGGATAACAGAATAGCTTTAATAGCTTCTTTCTCTTTAAATGTTTATTCTAATTAAATTTAGTTGAAGTTAAATGTTATTCAATAAGAGCCTGATTAAAGATAAATATCAGTGTCTTAAATTAGGTGTTAACTATTTACAAATGTTAAAGTTCTTAAAGGGATAGTTCACCCAAAAATGGAAATTGTCATCATTTACTCACCATCATATAATTCCAAACCTGTATACATTTCTTTCTTCTGTGAAACATAAAAGAAGATAATTTGAGAAATTCAAGATTTTTTTGTCCATACAGTAGAAATCAAGGTAACAAAATTTGGTTACAAAATGGTTTGGTAACATTCTACAAAATATCTTCTTTGTGTTCCTCTGAAGAAAGTAAGTCATACAGGTTTGGAACGACATGAGTGTGATGAAATGATGACAGAATTTAATAGCAGTAGCCTAACTTTTCTGCGTTCTAGCTCAAAATCAGTGGTTGACTGTCAAGTGCGTTTATAATGCATTATTAAGTTTGTTGCATTTGCCGCGAATTCAGTAATATTTATCATTATTTGTTTCTGTCCTGTTTTATTTATGGGCTAGATTCGTCCAGGGCCGAATTTTAACCCCAGTTCAGCCCTGAACTCCTGTTATGGAATCAAAAAGATAACAAAAGAGATAGCGGCTATGATAATTCACTAATGTTTTTCTTCATATATGTATCTTAATGCTTCCGTTTTGTATTACGCTGCTGTGACTGCGAGAGACATGCTGAGTAACTGAATCAGTGTGCAGTCGTGATTGTGACGTGAGCAGCGCACGCTCATCTGATGTGGGAGGATTTCAGGAAGAGCGCTGAGTGCTACGTGTCCAATCCTGGCTTCCACTAACTTAACTTTACTTTTACTCAGTGTTAGTTTCGGAAGGGTCACGTCTTTAGAAAGCCTCGGCCAGCGTGTTCGCTTTGTGGCATCATGTCTGGGATGAAAAAGCTAAGAACGGTACGTTTGCAGATGTCCGGCTTTTTTTCCTTGCTTTTGTTTCTTTCTCGCTGAACTTTTAAAAGTTGCATCGATAGGAACTACGAAATGTACAGACTATAAAACATAGCAGAAATCTTTTGTATTAGTACTAATGCCTTTGTTTTTAGATCATGCAATAATAATAATAATAATAATAAAAAAAAAAAAAACGTTTATTTTAAAATGCGCTACATTCACACAAAGTAAGAGTTGCTCGAGTTAATCATCCGTACAATTTACGGAACTACTGGATGAATATGGAGTGGCAGCCCCTTAAAATAACACAAGTGTTTGTTTTCGGCAGAACGCGTATTGAAAATGTAAATTTGTGATGATGTGGCAGGATGTTATGATTCAGGCTTATCCTTTTCATCACCTTGTCTAGATTTGGCAAATGACTTAACTTCGTTTCATGCTTTGTTTAGTATAAATTAAACTCACTCATCTCCTTATACTAGAATAACTCTGTTTTTTTTTTACATGCCAGAACCATAACATGCATGTCATTGTGATCCGCAATATAACCATATAAAACTACTCAAATCCCATGTAAGATTAATGTTATTTGTAACTCAGTTCCTTATGAAGCCAGATTTTGCATATCCTCAGTCAAAGAGACACTGTGTACCAGTGGGAATTAACAAACCCCAGGGTTACTTGCATCAAGCTGGGATTTCTTGTGTATCCAAAGAGCCTTGGTGCAGAGAGAGAGAGAGAGATGGCTCTGCTCCAGCTGGCCAACTCTCCATGGGCCTGGATGAATGGCCTTGTTTGTTTCTTTCAGGAGCTGCTCCCTCCTCAGTCCTGATGACCGAGTCATATACACTAGAATATAATCCACAAGAACACAACTGTGTGAATTAAACTGTTCAGAAGAAAAAGATGTGTATTTGTGCTCTTTCGAAAGATGCCTTTCTTACACTTCAGTCAAATGTTGTTCTGGGATGCTAATATTACTTTTTCATGAAGTTGAAATTAAAGGGACAGTTCACCTAAAAATTAACTTTCTGTCATCATTTACTTACCCTCATGTTGTTTCAAACCTGTATGACTTTCTTACTTCTGTGGAACATAAAAAAATATTTTGAAACCAAACAAGTATTGGTGATTGTTGACTTTCATTGTACGGACAAAAATTATATTCTTTTAGATTTGTAATGACATGGGGGGGTGTCCCCGTCCCCGTCCCCGGTGTCCCCGTACCCCTTGGGCATCCTTGGGTGAAGGATCCCTTCAAACACTTTTGTGAATCTGACCCATTGTCCATATAGAAACACAATGTCAAAATCAGATGATTTAGGCACTGACTGCACAACTTGCAAATTGTTCTCATGCTTACTTTTCTATCATGTATATCTACTTTTTGTTTTGTACGTAGGATCTGCAGAGAGCAACCAATGTTGTGTACCAGGCTCACCATGTGAGCAGAAGCAAGCGTGGCCAGGTGGTTGGGACCAGAGGTGGATTTCGTGGATGTACTGTCTGGCTGACAGGTGGGAATTTCTCCTGTAAAACTTTCAGGAGAAATTTAGATCGAACAAATTATTAAGGAAAGTTCACTCCTAAATGAAAATTCGGTCATCAGTTATTCACCCTCATGTTCAGACCTGAGTGACTTCCTTTGTTCTGTGAAACAGAGGAGGAGATGTTAGGCAGAATGACAGTCTCCATACAGAGTCACCATTCACATAAAATATCACACCTTTTTTCCATACAATAAAAGTGAATTTTAGTTCAGTGTTTCTTTTTTCTACAGGGCTGTCTGGTGCTGGAAAGACTACAATTGGATTTGCTCTAGAGGAATATCTAGTTTCCCATGCCATTCCTTGCTACTCGCTCGATGGTGACAATATTCGACATGGCCTAAATAAGAACTTGGGCTTCACGGCCACAGACAGAGAAGAGAACATTAGACGTGTGGCTGAGGTGGCCAAACTGTTTGCTGATGCTGGACTGGTTTGCATCACTAGTTTCATTTCTCCATTTACAAAGGTGCCGTGATATTTAATGACATCAGAGGTTCCTATATTACATGATATTTTCCAACAATTTCTAAATCAGGATTGATTAAGAGGAGGATTTTACATGTGCTCACAACAGGATCGAAATGACGCCAGGAAGATCCTTGAGAGCGCGGGTCTGCCGTTCTTTGAGGTGTTTGTAAATGCCCCACTGGAGGTGTGTGAGAGCAGAGATGTCAAAGGACTTTATAAAAAGGCCCGTGCTGGAGAGATTAAAGGTATGTTTTGGGGAAATAAATCTATAAATGCATTGCTTATAGATGTCCCATCATGTTTATCATGGATAGGAGAAAATAGATAACATTTAAAACTTTAAACACTTGACTTATTTTGGACATAAGAATGCAGAGAATAATGTCATTTGCCAATAATGTCATTTACATGAATGTATCTAGAAAATGTTTTAACTACAGTACTTTTTTCTTCTTTTTACCATGTAGGTTTTACGGGAATAGACTCAGACTATGAGAAGCCTGAAGCCCCTGAGCTTGTGTTGAAGACTGGAGAGCTCACTGTCAATGACTGCATTCAGCAGCTAGTGGATCTCTTGAAGGAACAGGTGGGTCATTCTTTCATTTCTGGTCATCAAATGGATCCTTGTGTTTGGCCAGTTGTCCCTTTCTTTGTGCCAGCAGCACACAAGACTGTCAATTTTCAGTTGAGAGATGTTGAAAAATCACTGACCAGATGATTCGTTATCCCAGGATATTGTGCCCACTGGTGTGACGGAAGAAGTGAATGAGCTCTTTGTTCCTGAAAACAAGCTGGACCTGGTGCTGAGTGATGCCAATATACTCCCCA
This sequence comes from Sinocyclocheilus rhinocerous, assembly GCF_001515625.1. Lineage (NCBI taxonomy): Eukaryota > Metazoa > Chordata > Actinopteri > Cypriniformes > Cyprinidae > Sinocyclocheilus > Sinocyclocheilus rhinocerous. The sequence goes on along the minus strand of NW_015659953.1, from coordinate 97,356 downwards.
CTTTAACCATCACAGAGGTAATGCAACCCTTCACAAACTCCCACATACCCTGCTGTGTGAATCAACCGCCCTGCATGTTACACCACAGGCTTTTCATCACAGTTCAGTTAACTGAAAGCTTTTCACTGTAACCTGGTGTTTGGAAATGGAAATCTATTGCATAATTTAACTAAAAGAACTACTTTAGAAAAAATGCTGTTATTTTATGGCAAACTTATAATGATGGAACACACTATAATGATGCTGTAGCAAATTTAACACTACCCCTAAACCTACACTTTCTTTTTACACAAGTTAATTCCCATAAGTCCCTGCTAGTGTATCAACTCTTTTCCCTGCAGATGCCATTTTTGCATTCCAGTTGTGTTATCCTGTGCACAAAGGCTGTGCGCTCCTGTTGTTATTGTGTGGCAAACTATCGCTCTTATCGTGAAATAAAACTGAAGTTCTGTTTGTGTGTTTCTCTCTGGTCCTGTAGCTGGATTTGCAGTGGGTACAGGTTCTATCGGAGGGCTGGGCGACTCCACTGAGGGGTTTCATGAGGGAGAGGGAATTCCTGCAAGTCTTGCACTTTGGAACTTTGCTTGATGGTAAACACATTTCTAAACTGCTAAGCCCACTGACAGAGACATCACCCTCAAAAATGTGTAGTTTTTTTGCAGGGCATTTTTTGATAGTTTCTCCATGTAATTTCAGAGTTAACAAAGTTAAGAAAAATAATGAGGTTTATACTATCAAATATTAAATTTATGTTAACATTTTCTATTTTTTGCTTTTCTATTTTTGTGTAAATGTTTTTGTTCAAAAGTTTTTTTTCCTCAAAATGCAATTAATACGTTTATTCAATAAGGATTGATCAAAGTGATCAAAAATGACATTTATAGTGTTACAAACAAAATATTTTTATTCCAAATAAACGCTGTTCTTTTGAGAATCCTGATCATAAAAATATTAAAGGGATAGTTCACCCAAAAATGAAAATTCTGTCATGACTTACTCACCTTCATGTCGTTCTAAACTCGAGGGTGAGTAATTAATGACAGAATTTTCATTTTTGGGTGAACTATCCCTTTAAGCAGCACAACTGTTTTCAACATTGATAATAATAAGAAATGTTTCTTTAGCACCAAATCAACATATCAGCATAGAATGATTTCTGAAGGATCATGTGACACTGAAGACTGAAGAGTAATGACTGCTGAAAATTCAGCTTTACCATCCAGATTGATCAGCTTTACCACAATTTATAATTTATATATAAATTATATTTTATAATATATCTAAATTGTTATTTTAAATTGTAATAATATTTTACAATAATACTGTTTATATTGTATTTTTGATCAAATAAATGCAGCCTTGGTGAGCATAAGAGACTGCATTCAAAAACATTCAAAAACCTTACCAATTCTAAACTTTTGAACGGTAGTGTATATATTATTAAATATAAATGTAATAATAACACTGTAATAATCAGTTATATTATAATCAGTAACTTTCATTTATATGTATTCAATTAGCAGATTGAGTTAATGTAATAATATCAAACATTACATGCAATAATATTAATTAATAATTAATAATATTGTATGTTTAGGGGGGGTCATCAACATGTCTGTTCCCATTGTGCTGCCCATATCCAAGGATGACAAAAAGAGGCTGGACAGTTGTGCTGCTTTTGTCCTGGAGTTCAAAGGTCAAAAGGTGGCAATCATGCGCAACCCTGAGTTTTATGAGCATCGTAAAGAAGAGAGATGTGCCAGGCAGTGGGGGACAACATGCCCCCAACATCCATACATCAAGGTGAGAAGACACATGTCTGTCAATGTCATTGCTTTTATAACAGTTGTATGTTATACTTGCTAACACAATCAGCCAATGAAATGCCACCTTTTATGCTTCGTACAGATGGTAATGGAGAGTGGTGATTGGCTGGCCGGTGGAGATCTGGAGGTGTTTGAGAGAATTAGGTGGAATGATGGCCTTGACCAGTACCGTCTCACTCCTCAGGAGCTAAGACAGAAATTTAAAGAAATGAGAGCAGGTAAAAGTGAAACATGTATTAGTTTCATATAAAAAAATGACAATTACTATGTAAAGAATACTCTTATTATGATGGAATACATTATACCTTATACAAATATACACAATATACATTATACAAAACCCTCCGCAATTGTGTCTTTCCCTTGCAGATGCCATTTTTGCATTCCAGTTGCGTAATCCTGTGCACAACGGCCATGCGCTCCTGATGCAGGACACTAAGCGTCGTCTGCTGGAGCGGGGCTACAAAAAGCCTGTGCTGCTGCTGCACCCTCTGGGTGGCTGGACCAAAGAGGATGATGTACCGCTGGACTGGCGCATGAAGCAGCATGCTGCTGTGCTGGACGAAGAAGTGCTGGATCCAGAGAACACCATTGTGGCCATTTTCCCCTCACCCATGATGTATGCTGGGCCTACAGAGGTCAGACTTTTGTTGAACATGTTACTCTGGAGGAAAAAAAAGAGGCACTTTAATAAACAGAATGAACTTAGTTTCTGCAGCCATTTTAGACCTTTTTTAGTACAAATAATTGAGTCAAACCAATTGTAAATTGGACAAAAAAATTATTTCCTTATAGGTACAGTGGCATTGTCGGGCCAGGATGATCGCAGGGGCCAACTTTTACATTGTAGGACGAGATCCAGCAGGTATGCCCCATCCGGAGACAAAGAAGGACCTGTACGAGCCCACACACGGTGGAAAAGTGCTGACCATGGCACCAGGCCTCACCTCTCTAGAGATTATTCCCTTCAGAGTTGCTGCATACAACAAAGTTAAGAAGGCCATGGACTTCTATGACACGGAAAGGTGTGTAAATATTTAATTTTAGCTCTTAAGACTGCACTGAAATATTTATAACTGTTTAACCCCCTAACATGAAAATTAATTAATGTAGAATCAAGATAGCTTAAGTATGGCATATCTTTTTAACTCTAAATGTAAAATTAAAAGAACCAAAGACTTAAACTACTTCAGTCTGTGTGCATACCGTATTTTGCTCATCTTGACAAGAATTGATCACAGCTCACAGCTGCTTGACCAGGAACTGTTACTGAAACTGAAGTTCAAGTCAGCTGCATTTCTGTTTTTCAGACATGGTGAATTTGAGTTCATCTCAGGGACCAAAATGCGGAGCCTTGCCCGCAGCGGGGAGAACCCCCCTGATGGTTTCATGGCCCCCAAAGCCTGGAAAGTCCTAGCTGAGTATTACAGTTCTCTGCAGAAGGACCAGTGAACACAAGGCACTGGACTATATGCAGACATGCAGTAAAGCTCTATTTAATCTATTTCATTAGAACTGATAGAAATAGATTTATAGAAAGATGCATCATGTATTCCAGTCCTACATTGTAACAATAATAAATCTTTATTAGACTAATTTCTACAACATTCCTAGATAAATGCTATCTATATTTATGCCCTGCAAATTACTTTAAAATACAGTATATTTTGTTCCCTGAAATCACCCTGTGGATGGATCAAACTACACAGCTACTGCTGCATCAGGTGTGTTATAGACTTAGTCTGATCGAGCAGTTCGAAGTATACCTGACGGTAATAGGACCAATATTTCACCTACCTCAACTGGAGCTTTATTTGGATAAGTGTTTGTCTTGGCAGTATTTCCACCAGTGGAGAACATCTTGTACTCATTGAAGAGGCAGATTAATTCTATAACATTCTTTATAAGAATTTATAAATGTTCAGTACTGGCAGCAGAGTATAACCACAGTCAGATGTCTTTGACATTAAAACAATATTGTCTTGCAGTGTACGTCCATGTGCCTTAATGTAAATGTGCATTATTTTTACATTCAGAGTTACTGTAAAGAGCGATGTATGAATGTGAAAGATTTGTGCTGAATGCATAAACATGAAACTCTTGAGGAATCCAATGTGAAGGAACAAGAGCATATTCATTGTCTTTCCATTTTCTCAGCGGACCAACCTAAACATATTTATTATCTTACAGGAAATGTATTTACTTCGTTCTACTTTTTGTACGAACTTGTGAGATTTACACTGTCATTTCTTACAATATTTGATGTAATGTGCATCGGGCAGTCATTCCAATAAACTTAATTAAGACAAAACCATTGCCATCCAATTTTTCTACAGTGTAAACAAAACATTTCAAATATATTCTGACTTCTAAGCACATTTAGACTGAAGAGAGCAGTGGACTATTGTAAACTAGGAAAACTAGTAACTGAAAAATTCTTGCATACAATTGTTCATTGTATTGCTGGCAATCCATAGACAGGTTTCTCCAAAATAATTTTTCTTTCCATTTTCAAGTCTCCTTTGCCCACTCGAACCAAAAAAATAACACCTGACAGATGAGTACATGCAGCGGCTTGGCACTGGACCCAAATATTTTGTGCAAGCATATTAAACGTTTTGCAAATAAATATCAATACAACAGGTCATCACATAACCTCTACTCTGGGCTAAATTAAACGCTTAAACATTTTATTCAATATAAATGGCTTATAAATCTGTAAATGCACCTCAATCAAATCATTCACTCGCTGGGGGAAACAAGTTGTTCTGAGTTAAAACTGTGTTAATGAACACACTTTGTTTTTTGTGCTCACAAATCAGCTGAATTGTTACATATTGTTGGGATTGTAAAAAATAATTATTGCTGGGGAAAGTACGTGCCTTATACATAACTGAAAATAGTAACTACACTGTTTCCCATCTTCACAAACCTCTCACAGGGTTTTATAGAACAAGCAAAACCACACAAACCAAACCTATGAAGACAAACACAATGGGCCTTATTCTTGAACACAAACAAAATTAATTTCAGGTAAATCGTTCATTCTTTCATAAACGGTCCCATTTAAGCGACAATTTACTTAAGAATGGTTGTACGCATGATTTTTTAAAAATAAGGCTAATTGATTGAGTGGCAAATACAGTATGGAAATTACAGTGCAAAAAAAAAAAAAAAACATGATTAGAGAAAAAAAACTCCATTCCACCATTTATAAATCCTGAGTTCCCCCTCTTGCAAAACATGACGATATGCCACAAATAAGAAAAACAGACCAAATCTAGGTTCTTGTTCTTTTAAAACAGCAGCATCACATTTCAGTCCAGTGGTACATGCATAAACGCCTCTTGCACTCCTGCAGATTTGGACTTCCTCATCTTCCCAATTGCCCTCTGCAAGTCTTCCTGCCTGATGGGACGGATGAAGTCTTCATCTGGACTGTCATGGGATGGAGGAGAATTAACAAGGGAGCGCCTCAGATCAGTTTCACAATGATTCAAATTTAAACTGTTTATGCTAGACGTTATGTAAATGAGTAAAACAGAGCCCCAAACTTAAAGATGAAAAAAAAAAGCCTGATACGTTCTGTGCGGAGTCTGAAGCCCTTTGTTAAGAGTTTACCTTTCTTGATGCACAAAGTCACGCACACAAAGCAGAGCAGCGTCTCGGCACATCTCTCTGAGGTCACTTCCTGAGAACCCGTCGGTCTGTTTTGCAATTTCACCAAAGTCCACAGCAGACTCCACCTTCAGAAAAGGAAAAGTGACCCTTTCAGCACTCGCAACTTTCAATAACCATACAGTTCAATTAATAAAACACTTACATTCTCATTCTCCAGGATCAGTTTCAATATGTCTTTCCTCTGCTTGACATTCTAAATACACGACAAATGAATCATTTATCAAAAGCACTACAGAGTTTAATGATACAATAGTAAACTTTTAAAAATTCATTTAAACCATATAAACATATTTTGAGCTAATTTCAAGGGACTTACAGGCTGATTGACGTGGAATCTTGTGGGCATCCTTCGGAGTATAGCAGAATCAAGATCTTGTGGCCGATTGGTGGCTCCCATTATTATGACCTTTATGCAGAAAACAATCACAACACATCAAAAGAGGAGACTAATTTGCATCTTGAATCACTGATCAAATCAGTAATCACTAAAAAAGTAAAAAGATGCTGAATAATACCTGGCAGTTGTAGTCAGTATCCAGTCCGTCCCATAAGCTCATGAACTGAGCCTTCATCATAGCGGTGGCCTCATGATCTGAACTTGAGCGACTCCTCAAAAAGGAATCTAAGACATGAAGTTGAATAGAAATTACTTTGAAAGAAGGTTTTTCACACTGCACTTAACCCTGGGTTATCGTTGTTCTAAACCCTGCTTTTAACCCCAGGTAATGGTACGTTTCACACTAGTAATTTATAAGCGGGATAAGCACTGCTTTTTACCTGGGGTAATGAAACCCTGCTCCTGCATTGCAGTGCCAAATTTGTACAGTAAGAATCAAAATATGGTGTTAGAATGCTACAGCTAGACCCTTAGCAACCGACAACCAATCGCGTACCTCATTTTCACATGCTTTGGACAGTCACAGAAACACAGCACATTAGATTAAAGAAGAGACCTTTCTTTCTTTCTCTTATAGTCTGAAAAGTCTATTCTGGAAAACTTGATAGTACTGTCGTCAATATATAATGTGTGACCCTGGACCACAAAATCAGTCATAAGGGTCAATTGCTCAAAATTGAGATGTATACATCATCTGAAAGTTGAATAAATAAGCTTTCCTTTGATGTATGGTTTGTTAGGATAGGACAATATTTGGCCGAGATACAACTACTTGAAAATCTGGAAACTGAGGGTGCAAAAAAAATCAAAATACTGAGAAAATCACCTTTAAAGTTTTAAAAATGAAGTTCTTAGCAATGCATATTACTAATCAAAAATTAGGTTTTGATATATTTACGGTAGGAAATTTACTAAATATCTTCATGGAACATGATCTTTACTTAATATCCTAATGATTTTTGGCATAAAAGAAAAATCGATCATTTTGACCCATACAATGTATTTTTGGCTATTGCTACAAATATACCCCAGCGACTTAAGACTGGTTTTGTGCTCCAGGATCACATATAAGGATGCACAATGCTAGAGCTATTATGTAAAGACCTAGTGTGCTGCATTCGTCTAATCAATAACATTGACACCGCAAATATGCAAATAAGAACATTAACTCGGGGTTTAGGAATGTACAGTTTGAAATGTCATCTTATGACTACCCAGGGTTAATTGTTAACACCGGGTAAATTACAATAATAATTAATTAAAATAATAATTTATGCATTTAGCAGACGCTTTTATCCAAAGCGACTTAAAGTGCATTCAGGCTATACATTTTTTACCAGTATGTGTGTTCCCTGGGAATTGAACCCACGACCTTTTGCGCTGCTAACGCAATGCTCTACCACTGAGCCACAGGAGCACAAAAAAAAAATTATGAGTTGTGTGAAACTAGAATGACCAAGGGTTAACTATTTCAGGTGTGAAAAGCCCTAATGACAAATATCCAGAATTGTATTGCCATATTATGTGACTTTAAAGGAGCAAAATATACCAATTAAGATTCAAAAGTAGATTTCCAGTGATCCATAAATGTGCAATGAAGCTGAACCGATCTACCTTTGAAAGCAAAGGGTAAAATTAATAACTACTGGTATATCAATATTAAGGGGTGTAAGAGGGACACATAAAAATGTAAATATGCATTTACCGATCTCATCGATGAAGATAATAGAGGGCTGTAGCTTGATGGCCAGCGAAAAGACAGCTGCAGCTAGTTTCTGGGATTCTCCGTACCATTTGTCAGTGAGAGTGGAAGGCTGCAGGTTAATGAAGCGGAATCCAGCATCTTTGGCAGTAGCTTTGGCTATAAGAGTTTTCCCACAGCCTGGAGGCCCATACAGCAACACACCTGAGAAGATGACAAGCAAACCAGCTCAGAATAATGTGTGTGGAGTTCAGTTTAGAAACACTTTATGGAAATATTTCCATCTAATGCCTACCTTTGGGTGGCTGAAGAAGCCTGGATCCTT
>NW_015659953.1:80302-85645 GCF_001515625.1 Sinocyclocheilus rhinocerous | reverse complement strand
ATCTCATCGATGAAGATAATAGAGGGCTGTAGCTTGATGGCCAGCGAAAAGACAGCTGCAGCTAGTTTCTGGGATTCTCCGTACCATTTGTCAGTGAGAGTGGAAGGCTGCAGGTTAATGAAGCGGAATCCAGCCTCTTTGGCAGTAGCTTTGGCTATAAGAGTTTTCCCACAGCCTGGAGGCCCATACAGCAACACACCTGAGAAGATGACAAGCAAACCAGCTCAGAATAATGTGTGTGGAGTTCAGTTTAGAAACACTTTATGGAAATATTTCCATCTAATGCCTACCTTTGGGTGGCTGAAGAAGCCTGGATCCTTCAAACAGATGTCTCTTCTGGATCGGAAGTATAACCGTGTCTTTCAGTTCAGTTATGACTTCATCCAGACCTGCAATGTCATGCCATGTAATCTGTGGACACACATAAATGATTTGTGTAACTTGCATAATCATTTAAAATATACAAGTAGACTAGACAATTAAGGACTGGTAAATAAAGTCAGATGCTGATATAATTCCTCGCCTGCATAGTCAGTGGATCCACAAGATGAGCTGCAATGCTCATCTCATATTCAGAAAGCTTCACATTCTGCACTCCAATCTGTCGCATGAGTTTCTCTGCCTGTGAGGCGGCAACAAAACTTCACATTAAACTCCAGCCTTTGGTGAAGCTATGCTTTGTCAAAAGTTCAACTTAGTAAGGCTTCCTAACTTGTGGCAAATAATGGGAAAAAATACAATATAATTACCTTAGAATGTTTAGTCTACATGAAAAGGGGATAGGACTATATAGGATAAAGAAGTAAACAAATAAAAAGGGGTACATTTAAAAATTTTCTACAATCACAATTTCTACATAACGGAATATTTTAGAGCGGAGCAGGACAAGAAATATCTGTATATTACACTTACAAGAAATTGTGTACTGATAACTGACAGAACTCACCCAACCTTCCAAAACTATCAAGTAACTCCTGTAAACTGCGTACCTGTTTTTGTGCCTCAACTTTCTGTTTTCTTGTTGGATCAATAGCATCCACCATCCACTTTATTGTAAAATAGGTGACAGCACCAAATATTGTGAGGCGAAAGAGTAAACCTATGACCTCGTTCCGGCCCAAAGGGCGAGTGATATTGTCTGTTGGAATCTCTTTCAATACCATCTTCTTACATTCACCTGCAAAATAAAAACAATAAAATCAGTATTATTACAAATCTAGGGGGTTCTAAGGAGCCATTTACTTGACTTTTAACTTGAGTATTGAATATGGGTTTGAATGTGTAAATAAAGCTCTGTATAAACGTTACTTGCATATATACAATTCTGATATAGTGTGTCCAATCGGGTAATCAAAAGTTGTACACGCTCTTCACGCCCACTCGAACACTTGGTCCAAATACAGGAAATATGTCATGTAATTAGACAAGTGGTCAAGTGCAAAATGTGGGTATTGAGACAGGCCTTATGTGAGTGCCTCCGTTCTGAAAGCATTCAATAATCACTCCGTGCTAGTTCCATGGTCAAATTTGCGCCTAATTATCTCTCCACTGTATAAAAAAATTAGTCTGTATTGAAATACTACGAACTTCTGTACAGAACATGTATTAGATTAAATAATAATAATTACACAGTACCGCCGATTACGACACGCGGAGTACGCAAATTTGTCAATTCGCTCTTATTATGGTGATGAGTAAGCACAATTTCCTTTCATTTTCATTATTGTTTCACTTAAGAGTTATTGATGATTTCCTGTGACCTTCCTGTGGAAAAAAACAGAGATCACATACCTGAACCGTCTTTATTACTGGGTCTTGGAAATATTGTTTTAAAAAAGCAGTTTCCTTTTAATCCAACGTTTAATTTACTTCCAGCGATCAGATTTTTTAAAAACACATTTCATAGTATAACCGTGTCTTTCAGTTCAGTTATGACTTCATCCAGACCTGCAATGTCATGCCATGTAATCTGTGGACACACATAAATGATTTGTGAAACTTGCATAATCATTTAAAATATACAAGTAGACTAGACAATTAAGGACTGGTAAATAAAGTCAGATGGTGATATAATTCCTCGCCTGCATAGTCAGTGGATCCACAAGATGAGCTGCAATGCTCATCTCATATTCAGAAAGCTTCACATTCTGCACTCCAATCCCAGCCCGCGCGGCACTGGAACGAGCCGTTATCCACCACTATCGGCGCCGGACAAGGCTCCAGAAATTCCCTCTCCACTGTGAATACTGGATCGGGTGAACATTTATAATCCTCAAAAGTGTAAACGTTGCGTTTATCATTCATGGTACTGAACAACAAACGGCCGGTCAACTCTGTCTACTTCGCCACCACTGATTGTTTGTGTCCGCAGCTCATTACCGCCACCTGTAGTTCAGTTCCAAACGAAAGACGGAAGCTGCAAATGAAATCGCTTTACAATTCTTCTTCTCTCGAGCTTTTTTGGCGGATTGGCAAACCAACGGTAAAGGTGCATGTCCGCCACCTACTGGTCTGGAGTGTGAAACGTACACGGTTCAGCTATGCTGCTAGCACAGGCAGTCCACTCCATACCATTAACAATGCCGGAGCTATCAAATCCAAGATTAATGTAATAAATAACCCACTGCATCCCTCTCCGTTGATGGAAGAGATATTGAAACTCACCAATTCTAGAAAATTAATATCCAAACTCTATAAACTTATATTAAATACCAATACAACAATAACTTTACCAATTGCTAAATGGGAAAATGACTTGGCTTTCTCCCCCAACAGCGACTTCTGGAAAGAAATCTGTAGTAATATATTTTCTATGACTAGCAATACAAACCTACAACTAATACAGTACAAGATAATTCACAGGACTCACATCACTCAAAGGAAAATTTTTTAAATGGTTCTAAGCGACACAGATATATGCTCACAATCCACACTGGGCAGCACCGATGACTATTTGCATGCCACATGGACCTGCCAACCTGTTTGCTCATTTAGGATATTAGTGACCGATAAACTTTCCATCATTATAGGCTGTAGGATTCCTCTGTCTCCATCACTTTGTTTTTTTTATCAAAAGCCAAACGCGCTTAGCTCTGTGCGCTTTCTCTCTCTCCCTCTCCGGTTGCGCGCCGGTGCCAAGTTCAAGAGCTGCGGATGACGCGGTTATTTTAACAACAACAGAAAAAACAAAACAAAAAAAGGGAGACACATACAAAGGGTAAGTGGGCCGTGTGGGTGGGCCGGGTCCCTGGCCTGGGCTGCACTACACGTCTCACCTTTTTAATGCATCACAAATTAGCTGAGACATATACACATCTATACATTAAAAAACATATGTAAATAAATAAATAACAGACATCTGAGACAAGCGTGGCATGCAGGTAGTGGCCATGGATGGCTGGTGTTTTGGAGGATGGGGGGAGAGCTTTGGGCCCTGTTGCCCCGCAGCATCTTTCCAAGGCACTCCCGCTGTGGCGTGACATGGGCTTGGGATTAAGCTATGATATGTTGTTGCGACGGAGGGATCAGGGACAACCCTAATAATTTATTAAATATTTATTAATATATAATTTATTACTATTATTAATAATATCATTACTATTACTTGCATCATTCACTGTCTTCCACCCTTTCCTAATCTTAATGAAATCCTTATTATTATTATTATTATTATTGTTGTTATAGTTATCTTTGACATAACCAGGCCTGGGTTGCAGAAACACCTTCACAAGACTTGAGGCAAACTGCATGCATGGCTCACTCACAGAGAGAGTCCCGATAATCCCTCCAGGATGACTGACAAGTTCTCTTGCAGGAATTTCAGCACTGAGCCAACTGGGCAGCTGACTGGATCCACTGCACGAGCCACACAACAAGTCTCATAAACCTTCCACTTAGAAAAATAAAGCCTCCAAGTGGAAGGAGCCCAATCATTATTGATGGTCTCCTGAACATTAGCAGGATGATCAGAAGCTATTACTGGTTGCCACTGACGTTACTGGACAAGGGTGCCAAATCCTGTCCTGGAGTTGAGATAGCAGGTCCCTCCTGATGGGAATCTCCCACGGGGTTTGCTCCACCAGGGAAGTCAACTCTGTGAACCACGTCTGGGATGGCCAGAAAGGCGCCACCAGTAGGAGTCTGAGTAAGCATGGGCTCCCCAAACTGTGCGAAGTGGGGGATGCTCAGGCTTGTCACTCCTCCCAGAGGGCTCCTTCCTGAGTGTAGAGCAGTCTCTGGGCTTAGTGGCAGGAGTGGAAGGTTCACAAGCCCTCCTAGCTATGAAAATCTTAAGAGCAGTTGATAGAGTCTTAGCCGTGCAGAATTGTCAACCACTCAACTGACTGCTACTCCAAAAAGGCCTGACTGGGAGATAGGGGCATCCATTGGGAAAACCTTTTCCTTTTCACTAATCTCAGTGAGATTTAGCCAAAGGAGGCGTTCGGTAGCCACCAAGCCCGCCATTGTGTGTCCAATCCAGGCACATGCACACATAGACATCAAAGGGGGCTTGAGCACCTGTCCTTTTTCTTCCTCGAGAGAAAGTGCCCTCTTTTTTTTTTAAATAAATGAATATATGTATATACGTGTGCGTGTGTATTTCTGTTTGCACACAGCTTTCTCTGTCAAACAAATAAAAAATCTAAATATCAGGTCGGGTCGGGAAATGTTGAGACTGTCGAGTTCTGATGCCTTTCTCCCTCCTCGTCTCCGCGCAGCACAGCAGTGTAGCACACATTGATCGGCACATCACAGTCACAGACAGGCAGAGAGCTGCAGAAGTGAAGCCCTCCCTTCCTTTCCAGTTATGTTTGTCTTGGTGTGGAGGTGAGTGGTGATGAACAAAAGTTACCTAAGCTACCTGTGCCACGAATTTACAGCTAATTATCCAAAAGACAAAAGACAAATATAGTTAATTTGTCTTGCTAACATCCATGACTCAGCTACCATTTAAGTTAGCTAAAGTTTAGCTAAGGCAACAGGAAGTCTAGTAGGTTAGGCCAGTGCGCGTTCTTTCACTGCATGATTCAGTTTATTAAAATGCATTTAGAATGATCACAAAATTCAAGATATGGGGGCAGAAATGTATACATTCATATATAGTTAATCAGTATCACACGAAGACTTTATACAGCAGTTCAATAAACATGAATTTAATACACTTACTTTAGACACAAATGACTGTTTTTGGTATATTTCGCTAACAAATATAACTCCAATTTGCATCTCTGAGCAACATGACGGTGTTTCGTTCCTGAATGAATCAACCGTTTAAATGATTCGGTTCAATCGCAACGACTCACTTATAAACAGTGACTTGCTGCCACCTACTGGCGGTTTTAA
>NW_015659953.1:73332-79069 GCF_001515625.1 Sinocyclocheilus rhinocerous | reverse complement strand
TTAGGGTTGGAGCTGAACTTTGCAGGACAGTCGATCGCCAGGAGCAGGGTTGGGCACCCATCTTTTAAATGATTCGGTTCAATCGCAACGACTCACTTATAAACAGTGACTTGCTGCCACCTACTGGCGGTTTTAATTTCACATTTAAAATATCTTTTCATTTAAAAAAAATCAAATATCAGTATTCAACATTTTATGTTTAAATTATCAAAGCAGTATTAATGTATTTGTAACTGCAGGTTAAAACATTCATGTCCTGCATTAAACAGTGTGTAAATGCATCTAAATGCCACTTCTAATGCAGCTTCTGTGTTTCCTCTGCATTGCAAAGATGAATTTTGTCAATACTGATTTAATTTGCTTGGTAACAGCCCAAATAACTTATATTATTAATTGACTGATTCAAGTTAAGAATTTGACTGAAAAGATTATGCACACTTTTAGAAAAAATTGGCTTTATAAAGGTAAAAATGCCCATAAAAGGTAAAAATCAATGTAAACTTATTGGAAAAGATTAATTTCTATCACTGCTGTGAACTGATTACCACACAGAATATGCAGAACTTTAGAAGTCAGCTGTCCACGGTAGTCCTTACCAGATATCAGCACAATAACACACTCAGCAAAATGTTGTCTAATTATCGTTATCGATAAAATCCCAGAAAATAGCGAGATATATTTTTTGTCAATATCGCACACCTAATATATTTAACGTTTTGTTTAGGAAAAAATGTAAATAAATGTGAGAGATGCCCTTTTTTCCACTTGAGCCCCTGCCCCTCAAAATGTCTGTGCACGTCTCTGGTCCAATCGCACATGCAGTGTGCTTAGTTGCACACAATGCCAAGTCAGTAGCTCTGCGGAGCTCCTAAACTGCCTCCGGGGTAAGGTCCCAGTGTAAGGAAGAAGAGAAAAAGACTTCCAGGATTGAGCAGATGAAGGTGAGAGGTGTGTGGCAGTGTGTCCTCAATCGCTGAAATGCTACCATAGCTGTGCTCCACAGAACCAACAAGATTGATGAAGTCAGAGGCCGCTGCATTAGTGAGACAAGCAGAAAACAGCTGCTTCCAGGATCTCGTGATGAAGATCGCTGAAAAATGGCAACTTTCTCCGAACGGGGCATGAATTCCCCGAATCTCTGAAGCACAAAAACAGGTAGGGCCTATTCAAAGGAAAAACTCAGAGAAGCCTAACTAGAACGGGCCAGACAAACCTCTTCTGAAGTAAGAGAATCTGAGGGGTTGATGGCATGCTCACTATTACTCAGGAGATGCCAGCACCATCGGCCAATAAATTGGCATGATTTATGAGTTTCAGACAATTGGCAATGAAGCATTGAGTGAACCTATGAAAGGGAACTAGCCCTGTTCTCCACCATAACAATAGGGACTAAACAACCGATCATGGCAATTGACCAGAAAAAAATATTTTCACATATTGAATTCTCACAAACCCTCAAAATAACAACAGTCAGGGGGTATGCACGTACAGTAACATCAGTGATTTTACATGGGCTCCACATCCAAAACATAAAGGTTTTTGTAAAGAAACAAATCAAATATTTCGTTCAACCATAATTAATGTTTTGCAAACAAATATTTATAACAAAAGACCATCACATAACCTCTGTTCTGGGCTAAATTCAACACTAAAACATTTTTTCATTCATGGCCAATAAATCTATAAATGCTTTTCAGTCAAATCATTCAATTCTTCAACTGAATGGGATAATTTACTTAATGGTTTACAATTTACAAATAAATCTGTTCTGTTAATGTGTTATAAATACAGTTCATTGACTGAATCGCAAAAACAACAGAGCAGGAAAATTACAGTACAATAAAGGTGATCAGAGAAAAACACCCATCCACCATTATTAGATCCTAAGCACCACCTTTTGCAAAACATGACACGATATACCGCAATAAGAAAATACATTGATTAGATCTAGTTTAATCTTCCAACAGATCTGTTGTTTCATCTTAAAATAGCAGCATCCCACTCAGCCCAGTGAAAAATGCATACATTTAATTTAAACCATATAAACATATTTTGATTGAACTTACAGGCTGATTGATGTGGAATCTTGTGCATCCCCCGCAGTATAGTAGAATGAAGATCTTGGGGCTCATTGGTGGCTTCTATTATTGTGACCTTAGTGCAGAAAACAATCACAACACATCAGTTGGAAAAGTAAACTGTCTTGCATTTTGGATCGCTGATCAAACCAGTAAACCTCACAAGAATTGTGCTACACATGCAAACACATGCTGAATTGTACCTAGCAGTTGAAGTCAGTATTAAGGCCATCCCATAAGCTCATGAACTGAGCCTTCATCATGGCAGTGGCCTCATGGACTGAACTTGAGCAACTCCTCAAAAAAAAAAAATCTAAGACAGGAAGATGATAGTACTTACTTCAAAATGACAAATATACAGAAACAGATGTTGATTCAATTATTCAATTATACGTTTAGTCTTTACTATTTATTTTTATTTTGTGTATAGTTTATACTAGTACCTTGTGTCTGAAATAGACCATGCCCGTCTCTTTTTGTCTGAATGGTTGTCTCTTGTTCTCTGTAGTTTCTCTGTCTTATGCAATTGTACATATTGTCACTGTCCTGCATTTTAAACTTCATCTTTTGCATTTCACTGCCCAGTAAAACTTCTGTAAACAATCTGGCCCAAAATGAATAACTCAAACATAATGGAAAAGTAATGTAAAACAAGAGAACTAATAAATGAATGAAAGAAACAACAAAGAAAGTAAACAAAGGAAACAATATTTCCTCATTCACTAAAACCTGAAATTAAATAAATTAAATGCTTCATCAAAAGGATCACTTACCAGAAATATAGTTTTAAAAGGCAGTTTCCCTTTAATCAATTGGTTTATTTAGTTCCACAAACCTATATGACACAATCACTCCACAGTCCCTCTCTATAACCTGATGGATGCCACAAAGCTTTACTATAGTTGTATTAGGTTTTGAGTAGTCTAAAGTCCAATTCCAGTTATGCGATTATGACTATAGGCAAAATTGACATTTAAGATCTGTAATGCAATTTTAGTCATAGTTTACACTGAAGATATGTACAATAATTTTGGATTTTTTTGGTTAGGTCATTACACTGTGTATGAAGCACATATTGCAGATTTGAAACACCCTAAACACTAAAATATTTAAACTGGATCAACGCAATATAGGAAAATGGCATGGCAAGCATTAAATAACAAGCAGATAACCGTACAAATATGCATATACTGTACATACTGCTGCACATCTCTCAAATTACCAATACCAGTAAAGAAATCCAAATTCAGATAAATACAATAGGCTTCTTGAAACACAAACAAATTTCTTTGTAACTAGGATAGTTATTTTATAAGCTGTCCCTTTGAACTGAATGCAGCAATGTCACAATTTAGACTTGTTCCGCTCCTGTTTTATGAATAAGGTTTATTGACTGAATTGCAAAAGCAACAGAATTTTTCTAGATTTATAAATCCTGAGTTTCCCTTTTGCAAATCATGACATAATAATATGCCACAAAGGTCAAGGTCAAGGACTAGGTCAAGGTTCATCTTCTAAAAAACCTGGGTTCATGTTAAAACAGGAGCATCACATTCAGTCCAGTGTTACATGCATAAGTGTTTCCTGAAATCCAGCAGATTTGGACTTCTTCATCTTCTCCAATGCCCTCTGCAAGTCTTCCTGCCTGATGGGACAGATGAAGTCTTCATCTGGACTGTAATGGGATGAAGGGGAATTAATAAGGGAGCAGTGTAAATGTCAGTTTCATACTGATTGAAAAAAATAATTACACTAGAAAAGCTGAAAATGGAGCTTAAAACTTCAGATAAAGAGATAAACATATACCAAATTCTGTCCTATATCCTATATAGTTGGAAAGTGTTCCTTTGTTCATGCACAAAGTCACGCACACAAAGCAGAGCAACCTCTCAGCACATCTCTTTGAGGTCACTTCCTGAGAACCCGTCGGTCTGTTTTGCAATTTCACCAAAGTCCAGAGTAGACTCCACCTTCAGAAAAGGAAAAGTGACCCTTTCAGCACTCGCAAATTTCAATAATCTGACAGTCCAGTTTATAAAATACTTACATTCTCATTTTTCAAGATCAGTTTCAATATGTCTATCTTCTGCATGACATTCTAAATACACACAACAGCAAATGATCATTTATAAGAAGCACTACATTAATGATTAATAGTAAAAATGAGCATATCATTTAAACCATATAAACATATCTTGAGCTAATTTCAGTAGGCTTACAGGCTGATTAATGTAGAATTTTGTGGGCATCCTTCGGAGCATTGCAGAATCAAGATCTTGTGGCCGATTGGTGGCTCCCATTATTATGACCTTTGTGCAGAAAACAATCACACCACATCAGAAAAGTAAACTGACTAGCATTTTGGATCACTGATCAAACCAGTAAACCTCACAAGAATTGTTCTACAAACGCAAATATATGCTGATTGTACCTGGCAGTTGACGTCAGTATCCAGTCCGTCCCATAAGCTCATGAACTGAGCCTTCATCACGGCAGTGGCCTCATGATCTGAACTTGAGCGACTCCTCAAAAAGGAATCTAAGACATGTAGAAAAAAGTAAAGAATATTACACTTACTGACATATTATGTGACTTTAAAGGAGCAAAATTAACTGATTTAGGTTCAAAAGTCCCAGGTTCCAGTGAAGCTGGAAAATTATTATAAAAGTAATAATTACTTGCATAGTTATTAGGGAAATGAAAATCATAAAAATGTAAATATGCAATTACCAATCTCATCGATGAAGATAATAGAGGGCTGTAGCTTGATGGCCAGCGAAAAGACAGCTGCAGCTAGTTTCTGGGATTCTCCGTACCATTTGTCAGTGAGAGTGGAAGGCTGCAGGTTAATGAAGCGGAATCCAGCCTCTTTGGCAGTAGCTTTGGCTATAAGAGTTTTCCCACAGCCTGGAGGCCCATACAGCAACACACCTGAGAAGATGACAAGCAAACCACCTCAGAATAATGTGTGTGGAGTTCAGTTTAGAAACACTTTATGGAAATATTTCCATCCTACCTTTGGGTGGCTGAAGAAGCCTGGATCCTTTAAACAAATCTCTGTTCTGGATCGGAAGTATAACCGTGTCTTTCAGTTCAGTTATGACTTCATCCAGACCTGCAATGTCATGCCATGTAATCTGTGGACACACATAAATGATTTGTGTAACTTGCTTCTCTTAAATAAATAAAAATTGACTATGATAGAGACAACTAACTACTGGTAGATAAAGTCAGCTGGTGACTTCATTCCCTACCTGCATAGTCAATGGATCCACAAGATGAGCTGCAATGCTCATCTCATATTCAGAAAGCTGAATTTTCTGCACTCCAATCTCCCGCATGAGTTTTTCTGCCTGTGAAGTGATTATAACATGTTGCTGATACTTATATAATATAATCCATAAATATGACATTAAAGGAGTCATATGATGTTGCTACAAAGAACATTATGTGTATTTGGTGTAATGAAATGTGTTTATGCGGTTTAAGGTTAAAAAAACACATTATTTTCCACATACTCAGTGGCAAATTCTTTAAATATGAAAACGTACTTACAGACTGTGAGTCAGAACAGACGGCATTGTAGCTTCAGGAAACAGTCCTCCGTTAAATGCGTTGCACACTCACGAATATTTGGGTTGAACTGTTCTGGAACATTG
>NW_015659953.1:71851-73322 GCF_001515625.1 Sinocyclocheilus rhinocerous | reverse complement strand
TCTTATCTTTTATAAAGAATATCTCTTTGGGTTTGAGACTTTAGTTTTTCCAACTTTAGGGATCTTATCTGCACGAGCAGCTTGTAACACTCCAAAGAGAAAGGAAAGCTTGAAATCGCTTCATATGACCCCTTTAAAACATTTCTTTAAGATATTGTGAGCGTGAGTGAACTTTCTCTTCGACGGGTATAAAATGTGATGGATGTGGCATCACCACGTTGGAAACTGATATCGAGCGCAAGATTTCAGCTTTCTGTTATCCGTGACGTCTAACGTTACTTTGCTTTGTGTTTCAACTGTGGACACATTTGTTCGAATGCTCAAAATGTATTTGTGTCAAGTCAAGTGTCAATGCCCAAGTCACCTGTGCTGCCAGATCTCTCTAATACTGAGCTATCGGTGACACAGCAAAAGAGTCTGACAGATTTGCTAATATCTTTTTCTGATGTTTTCAGTCAGCATGATCAGGACTACAGTACTTTACGGACTTGGTGCTGTCCTGTCTCAAATTCAAGATGGCAAAGAGCGAGTTGTTGCATACGCTAGTCACGTACTTACCTCGACTGAACGAAAATGGTCCACTTACGACAAAGAACTGTGGGCAATAGTTTGGT
Source organism: Sinocyclocheilus rhinocerous (assembly GCF_001515625.1). Taxonomy (NCBI): domain Eukaryota; kingdom Metazoa; phylum Chordata; class Actinopteri; order Cypriniformes; family Cyprinidae; genus Sinocyclocheilus; species Sinocyclocheilus rhinocerous. Next base: position 72,708 of record NW_015659953.1, on the reverse strand, counting down.
CATTCAGACATTTTCGTCACTACTTGAGTAACTGCCCCTTTACAATTGTCACCGATCACAAACCTCTTGTTGGCCTGAGAAAATTGAACTTTGATATTGATCCCACGGGACGTAGAGGTCGGTGGGCTATGGAGCTTGATCCGTATGAATGGGTGATCATCCACAAAGATGGCAAGAGACATACTAATGCGGATGCCATGTCTCGTATTCCTGTAGATTCATCTACAACTCCGACACCTCGCACACAGACAGTATCCATTCAAACAGATGACTTGCCTCTCACGTCTCAGACTGCTGTTTTTGTTGGTGCCAATGGTACAGAAAGTCAGCCTAAGGTGGAGTCACAAATTTGTCTGACCGAATGTGAAATCGATGATGGTTCGTCTGAGTCTACTGTGCAGATGCTGTGTACCTCTTTGGGTGATGAGGAAAAGAACATTGCATACTATCAGAAAACAGATGCTTTGCTCTCACAGGTCTATAGTTGGGTTGAAAATCAAAAGAGACCTAATCTTAGACAAGTAAAGGGGAAATTGAGACAACTTTGGTGGCAGGTTCCCCGTATGGTGTTGAAGGGTGGAGTCTTGTGTCATACAGCCTGTAGTGCTCCAAGTAAACCCCAAACTTATCAGGTGGTCATTCCTGATGTTCTTATTCAGGACATGTTACACTATTTACATGGTGATCCCTGTTCTGGACACTACAGTGCTGAACGTACACTGAAGAGAGCTCAGAGTTTGTGTTTTTGGCCAGGAATGAGAAGTGCCATTGAACAGCATTGTGAGTCATGTGAAGCTTGTGAATCTCGGAAAAAGCCTGTTCCGCAGCGAAGGGCACCTCTCCAATCTATTAGTGCT
>NW_015659953.1:70746-71416 GCF_001515625.1 Sinocyclocheilus rhinocerous | reverse complement strand
TGGTTACGGTGGACATGGCTGGTATTATTTACACAGTGTTGAATGTGAGAAATGTAAAGGCAGATCCTAAGGTAGTTCACTATGAACGTTTGAAGCCCTACAGATCCAAGTGGACATAACCAGCACTTACTTCCACATGTGCTGGTCAAGATAAGGACAAAAGGGTTCAGGGGTTGAGACCACTATACACAGCTTTATCTGGGTCTCTCCCTTTGTCATCAGGAGGGCTGTGGGTTGGTGAAAATGAGGCTTATGTACTCTCTTCTGTTCCTCATGTACGTAGGCCTTCAGTTTGCGAATACAAGACGAAATACAAGGTGATAACATTTATTTTTGTACAATGGTTATAAACTGTTTGATATTGTGTTGTGGCATGTTATATCTCTTATGTTAACTGTGACATTTCAAAATGTGAGATTTATTTGTTCTTGGTATATTTGAAATGAGGACATTTCTTTTGCTAAGGGGGGAAAAATGTGAGACTGGGCTGTTCGCGGGGAGTGTGTCGAGGGAGTAATACATGTGATGCGAGCTGTGAGTTGAATTAATTCCTGAGCTCTGACAAATAAAAGGCAGTAAATTTCCAGTTTATGTGTATGCCTGCATTATTTAGACGGACCCATTTTCAAGAGACTGGAGTTTCCTCCTATTACAGCCCCTCCCTCTTACA
>NW_015659953.1:69555-70419 GCF_001515625.1 Sinocyclocheilus rhinocerous | reverse complement strand
AAAATTAAGTGGGATAATCTGGTTTGTTTATGTATGTGACGTGATGGACAGGTTGGCGCGATGACATGCGCAGTGAATTGGCGCGATGACATGCGCAGTGGATGTCATGTGAGACTGGGCTATTCGCGGGGAGTGTGTCGAGGGAGTAATACATGTGATGCGAGCTGTGAGTTGAATTCATTCCTGAGCTCTGACAAATAAAAGGCAGTAAAGTTCCAGTTAATGTGTATGCCTGCATTATTTAGACGGACCCATTTTCAAGAGACTGGAGTTTCCTCCTATGGTCTACAGCCCCTCTTACAATATAATGATCTCAGTCTACATGAAAAGGGATCATGAAGAACAATTTCCAGCTATTAGAATTTTAGATTTAAAATTTTTAAAGCTAAGCATAATAAGAAATATTGTAGCACAGCTATACAAATTGATGGAACTCTCACAAAACCCACCAACACTGACCCATCTCTCAATTCTGTATTATTATGACTATATTCTTCCATCTTTATCTCATTCTTACCTAAAAATTGAAGATTCAAAAATCTTTGTCTTCTTTACTATATCTCTTTGTGTAACTATATTACATCTCCAGAACTATCGACCCTTTTCACAAGACTGTGATGACGTGTTTCAACGGTCATCAGCATTGTAAATCATCCAAAGTTTTTTATATTGTCATTTTTTAAAAATGTATACACATTTATAACACTATACTTTGTATTATATTACCTTTGCATCAAATTACATTATAACTCTAATGCGAGGGTGTTTCTACTACAGCGGCTGTGGGAGTGAAGGAAAATTTGACATTGTTCCCTCTACTGACTGCCGTTATCAGTCTCTCTCTATTTTTTTCCCCCTTTTTTT
>NW_015659953.1:51103-69454 GCF_001515625.1 Sinocyclocheilus rhinocerous | reverse complement strand
AAAATGCATACCTGTTTTTGTGCTTCAGCTTTCTGTTTTCTTGTTGGATCAATAGCATCAGCCATCCACTCTATTGTAAAATAGGTGACTGCACCAAATGCTGTAAGGCGGAAGATCAGACCTAGAACCTCATTGCGGTTTAACGGCCGGATAATACCATCAACAGGAATCTCTTTCAACTCCATCTTCTCATAGTCATCTGCAAAATAAATAAATAAAATAAATAAATGACCCATATTAGACACTTCTTGCACCAGTCCAACTTTACTGCTTAGCTGGTTGCTTAGCCTATTTGTTAGGGTTAGGGTTAGGGTGCTATTAATTTTCAGTTAGCTCTCAGAAATCTTTCTTATCATAATAATTAAATAATTAACCAGCACAGTTTGCTTTCATTTTTCACTGGAGTTTGATATAACTGAACTGAGATGTGCTTATTGATGTTAATCCTGAAAGTTGTGAATTCAATTTGAAGTGAAATTAGCAGACAATAAATAAATTGCCTCTAGTTAATTAAATAATTGATAAATTAACAAATTTAGTCAGTGATTAGTATGACAGAATATGAAAAGCAAGAAGGCATATCTTATTTAAATATGTGAGCAGAGCATCAGGAAGAATATCTCTTTGGATTTGAGACTTTAGTCTTTGCAACTTTACAGATCTTCTTTATGCACCAAGAGCTTGTAACACTCCAAAGAGAAAGGAAAAAATGAAATTGCATCATATGACCCCTTTAATGCTTATAGCTCTCGCACAGGTGCAACAGGAGACCATGGGGAATGTTGATGGAACAAGAGACCAAGGTGTAGCAAGAGACCCAGGAGTATCAGGGTAACACAGCGAAGCAGAAGACCACTGGGAATCACAAAGCCATGGCAGAGCAGGAGACCACAGTGGCTGGAGAGCACCAAGACAGAGCTGAGGGATCAGGTAACCACAGCAGCAGAGATGGAAATCATGGTCGAGAAGAGACATTGAAACTCAGAGACGGCACTCTGGCCATGACAGAACAGGCAGGGATGGCCACCTTGGGTGGCTCCGTGTTGTGAAAGTGTACTCTGGGATGGCCTTCCTGGCCTTGCTTGTGTACATGCATACTGTGAAATGGAGTATATTTGAAAGGCTGTGCATTTGGCTGTGCTCATTGGCTAAGCATTGGTGTCAAAACTAAAGTATACTTTGGGCTAAACTCTGCAGGAAAACAGCTCTCCAGGAGCAGGATTAGACACCCTTGCTATCAATGGATTAAGCACACCTTGAGGCTGCGTTTATTTTTCATGGGTATTTTAATGACTTAACATGAATAAAGTTGCTTCTAAATAATATAAGCATGTTAATTAAAAACAACAACAACAACAACACGTCACATACACACAGGAAAAACGGGTTGTCAAACCAGTCCACAAAATGAGCAAGGATGACATTTCCAGACTTCTACTTTGAATATACAAACTGTGAAATGTTCCATGATGCAGGAGGAAATGACATTAATGAATATATAGACTCTGTGACTCTGCACACAGTATGTTATCACTTTTGTAACTGTCAATACAGTAATTTTCTCAAATAACGCTAAAAGGCTGAACATGTTTACAATGATTTTGCTGACTGAGTAGTAGTGGGCATTAGGAAATACATGCTTTATTAAGTTATAAAGTTTGCAGCCTTTGTTTTTTTAGTATTGTAAAATATTTATTTATTTATTTAGGGTGTTTTCACACTTGAGTCCTCTTTAAAAGAACCGAACCCAGACCTCTTTATGTGGACCAAGTGAAAAAGGACCCAGTTTTCTTTACCTTTAAACTGTCCCTGTTCCTGAAAGAGGACTCAGATCCTTTTTTGATCCACTTAAGCAGCAATGGTGTCTCGGACCTCTTTATGTTCAGACTGTTGCTTTTTGGATCTAGTCCAATTCAGTGTTTGATGGCTGACCCTATGCCTCCAAAATTTGATCCCATTCACTTACAATATATATGCCTCACAAACCAAGAGGTTCGTTTGTAAAGATTATTGTTGTTGTTGTTAGTATTATTATTTTGTAAAACAACATTGCTACAAATACTGTGGCTGACCCTATGCCTCCAAAATTTGATCCCATTCACTTACAATATATATGCCTCACAAACCAAGAGGTTCGTTTGTAAAGATTATTGTTATTGTTGTTGTTAGTATTATTATTTTGTAAAACAACATTGCTACAAATACTTTTGAATGAGCTTTCCTTTGAACATGGAATACTCCTTGGGACTAAATTGGCCCACTTTCTAGTATATAAAAGTATACTTTTAAGTATACTTTAAGTATAACGGTAGTAAACTTTGAGTACACAACTAGTTTACATCTATGTTTTTAGTTTGTACTGCAACTAAAAGTGAACTTATAGGTATACTGATAGTTTACTAATTATATACTTTCAAAAAAAGCCTCTAACTAGTTTTCTCTATTCTATCTATTTGTTTTCTATAATTATATAAAAAAAACTTGCTACGTGTACTGTGTTAGACTAACTGAGAATTGTTATAGCACTTGCGTATCATTGCTCTTTTGTTGGTTTTGATTGCTTCCTTCCATTGTCCTCATGTGTAAGTCGCTTTCGATAAAAGTGTCTGCTAAATGACTAAATGTAAATGTAATACTTGAAGCATTTTTAGTACACTTTGAAGTATAGTCTCAGTAAACTTCTAGTTTAGTAGTTTTATGCTGCAAGTATACTCGTAAGTTTTCTATAAGTGAACTTTACATCACCCTGTTGAAAAAAAAAACAGCATATGCTGGTTAGGTATGTCTTGAAGCATGGCTGCTGGTTTGAACTGGTTTAATTTGAATGAGCTTTCCTTTGAACATGGAATATTCCTATTCCTATATTAAGTTTATCTTTTGCAAAAAACATTTTGTAGTTACACCTTTGATTTGTACAGCTGATTTGTACAGAGACATCTGATGACCAAACTACATCGGAATTCGTGAATGGAAAAATCAAGTGAGCCCGGGCCGATTTGTGATCTCAATGCACGTTTTTAAAGCGAAGCTACTCAGACCACCTCCCGTGATGGTCTCGGTTCGGTTCGCTTCTGAGGGGTCTGGAGTGTTCACATGAGGGCCAAAAATCACGCGAACCGCGCTCAGACCCCTGAAATTTTATTTTATTTATTTATTTATTTTTTTGATTGACAGACTGACTGAATAAATTAATATGAAATCACGTTCAGCGAAGGACGCTTTTATTTTTAAATCAGTTCTCACACACTCTACAGTATTATATGCGCAAAACACAAAACAACATGGGGGCTAGATTAACTGTTTTTCATATGTAACGTTAGATTTCCATTTAATCAGTTGCTTCATTTAGTTCCAGCAATTAGATGTAGGCTACACGACATAGGCTACTAATGTCGCAGTTCCCTTACCAAAAAGAAGTATACTTCAAGTTTATTTTATTTAGTATACTTAAGTAAAGTTCAGGTATATTTTAAGTATACTTTATGTAGTAAGTATATATCAGTGTACTAGTAGTATACTTGTAAGTGTACTATTTCAATACTCCTTGGGACTAAATTGGCCCACTTTCTAGTATATAAAAGTATTCTTTTAAGTATACTTTAAGTATAACGGTAGTAAACTTTGAGTACACAACTAGTTTACATCTATGTTTTTAGTTTGTACTGCAACTAAAAGTGAACTTATAGGTATACTGATAGTTTACTAATTATATACTTTCAAAAAAAGCCTCTAACTAGTTTTCTCTATTCTATCTATTTGTTTTCTATAATTATATAAAAAAAACTTGCTACGTGTACTGTGTTAGACTAACTGAGAAAACTTGAAGTATACTTCTTTTTGGTAAGGGTTGTCATGGTTTAGATTTTGTTAGTCATTTAATGGGATCAACGCAATGGATACGGACGCAACAAGCGTCATCATGTCATAAAAGGTACTATATGGCAGCGTCAATAATAACTGAGTAGTTGGGTTCAGTCTAATTTTTAACGGCGCAACTGTCAAATATTTAGACAGGTGTAGATTGTGATTTAGTGCCCATTTATGCCACAACTACACAAAAAAAAAAAAAGGTTCTTCAGCGGTTCTTTGGAGTGGTTAAGGTGCTATATAGCACCATTTTTTTTTTTAGAGTGTACTGAACTCATCGGCTATGAAATCATAGGCTATTTTCATATTTTTTTATTCACAACCTTACAAACAAAATAGGCTACTGTAGCCTACTTAAAGTAAACAAAGAAAGCAAAGTAAATCATATTTTCATATTTCCTCGTTCACCAATACAAACTGAAACTCTTAATAAAGAGGTCACTTACCAGAAATGTAGTGGTTTTGTTTTGGCAATGCTTCCCTTCAACTGTGTTGCGATGAGACCCACAGTCACACCCTCTTCACCCAATGATGGGCGCTTTGGAAATAGATATTCGCGTATACGCTGTCAAATTGAATAGCCTATACTATACGCTTTCTGTTTGAATGATGCAAATAAGAAAACCTAGGGGAGAGTGGGGCACGTTGTAACACTTTTTGACTTTCTCAGTTTGTGTAAATCCACATGGGGTTCAGAATATAATTTTTTTTTATCGACAGTAATTTTACACTTGTCTAGTACATTGAATTTTGGCACACTTTTTTTCTATATAATGCTGATATGGTAACTAATAAATACTGTCAATTTTGTTATGCTAGCATGTGTGGAAATATTCAAACCATGTGTGTTACAACTAACCCCGCGTTACTTTGTGCCCCGCGCTCCCCTACTTGTTGTAAAGTCGAAGACACCGATAATTACGTAATTAAAATATTTATTTAATGCTGTCCATGTTATGTTGTATTTAAACTGCATCAACATTGTGAACTTTTATAAAGATACAGTACGAATAGCACAGTGGCAAACCATTTGGCCTTATTTGCATTATTACATTTTGTGCATGAGACTCACGACTGGTGGATCCGCGCTACTTTTCTCTGTAGGAAGAATTGTCGTTGCTTTATCAACTGTGATGATAAAGATGACTGGCTAATGTCGATTTTCAGTGTCAAGATGCACATATAAACTGTGTGAAAATGGGCTCAGTGGTTTGTTTGTTTATTTGTTTGTTTGTTACAACAGAAAATCTTTTTTTTTTTTTTTTCAAACGTAGACTGAGAATACAATTCAACGCATTCTACACAACATAACATAGCCTAACAATTAAACTAACTATACTGAAAATAAAATAAAATAATAAAATAAAATAAAATGAAATAAAATAAAATAAAATAAAACATAAAATACAATAAAATGCTATTTAAAAAAAAACGAGTTCAGTGGTTTCAAGATGCAATTTTATGACTTGTAGTATAGGCTATCAATAATACTTTTCTGATAGGCTACACACTCCAATCTGATACTGTCTAGATGAATTGGGAATCGGATCATATTTCTCTCTAACCTTCGTCACCCGACAGTTCGATCTCAGCACACCACCCTCTCCTGGCAAAGATGAGTTGTCATTGTATAACAATAAGGATACAGGTAGTTATTATTCAACGGCAAATGGGATACGCGTAAAAATACAGCAGACCATGAAGAAGGACTGACTTATTAATTCCAGATAAAACAAACATATCCAACATACTAATAAATCATAAATAACTTATAAATTAGGTCATACACAAAGCACCAAACATAAAAAATACACTAAAATCTGAGCATAAATTTGGTTTGATCTTTACATATATTGTGATATTTATTATTCACGGACACAAAATAATTACAAAATAATAAAACTCTTAAAATGCATCTATTTATTTCATTCGATTTATTCTATATACGATTCTGTGTGGAATTTATCCTGTCATAGAAAAAAGTATGGGAAAAGCTTGCTTTTATCTATAAACTATTTCTTTTGCTACTTAACATTTCCTTCAAACAAGATCTCCTAAATAATGTTACAAATAAAGTTAAAAAAATTCAAAAAAAATGTCAAAACATTTAGAAAGGGGTTGTACTGGAAAAGCACAGGAGAACGTATCATTGTAATATCTACAAACTTTCATTCTAATCTGACAGATGGCGCTGTACAATAAAGATTTGCCATCTGAAACTCAGCTAGAACTTTCCACCTCTGTGTCGTCCTTGGGGGCTAAATGCGCATTTGAGCAAATGGTACAGAACACGCATATTGCATTAATACATGGTTAAAATCATTTGCGTAATCGCTGGCGCAATTAATTTATATAATCACTTTATAATTACCAAATAATGTGCTTGCGCCTTTATGAAGTAACTTACTTTTCTGCTTGCGTAAGCATTTCAGCAATTTCCTGCCTTTTATTGCAGGGTAGTAGAGGCATTGGTGGTGGGGGTAACGCTAACTACGCATTCTGATATTTTCCCCCGTATACAGTAGTATTTCAAATATATACCTTCCAGGTTGTTCTTTTCAGTCACTATGGGTCAGACCAATAAACAATTCTTTCAAAAAAGAAACGAGAATGCTGGTCTATAATACCTACATGCTGACTTGAAATCTGATATAAAATATTGGAAACTTTCCTCATTTCTGTACACACGTGACCCTGGAACAAAAAGTAGTTCGTTTGTGCTCTGCCTGTATTCTTCCGCTTGCTGTACCTAAAAAAATTGTTAATGTATTTTTTTATTTAACGTCATAACAGTTAAATATTTGTACCTAATAATGTGTGTATCTATATACTGAAATACAGAAAAAGTATTGGTATATTCATACAATACTGCATTCGTGGAACTACTTGACACAGCGTATGAATATGTTGTCCGAACGTCACCTTTTTTCAATGGGAAGCCATGATGGAAGTTTGAGAGTTTAACAGAGGAGCAGCGAAGGAAAAGGACCCGCTTGGAGACCGCTCCTACGTGACATTTAAATATCGAGTTTTTAATTTCTTGGTGGAGGCTGTCACCTTTCATTTCATGTGTTGGAACTTGGGCATCGCGGATTGTTGCAATGTTCGATGGCTTTTATTTTTTTAAGGATGGGTAGACGAGCTAGCGCGCTAGCCGTTGAAGCTAGCGGCTAGACGGAACGCGAGTGGAGTGCGAGCGGGGCTTTGACAACCGTTCTTGAGGTGGAAGCGCACGGAGAGGACCCTCTCTCCGCCTTTCCATTCAATCACGGCGGCTACGGTGCGACCAGAGACTTGTCGTGCACTAGAAATTCTGCAGTTCGAGACGTGGGACGTTGCTTATCTTTTCACCCAGGGCTCATCTGAGGGCATTTTGGAAGCCGGGCCTGTGGTGGTTTGGAGCGAGGCCCTTGATGAGAGAGCCACAGCAGACTCCATTCTAGCTAGCAGGGGGACTGCGAAACGAGCAGAGCATTAAGTCGACTGATCGTCCGAAAGCAACAATACTCTCTCACACACTAAAAACCATAAAGACTTCTGTCACAGCCATGGCTGCGATCATAAAAGAATTTGTCAGTCGAAACAAAAATAGATACCAGGAAGATGGATTCGACTTGGACTTGACCTGTATCCTCTTTGATCAATCAAATGTCCCTGTTCTGTCTATTGTGTAGAAACCAGTGTCTGCAGTGAAGGTAATAGCTTGCATCTTGTTCTAAATCGATAAATCTCAAGTTTCATCAGAGGATACAGACGAAATGAGCGGCTGTTTATTTTAAATAAGTTAATTTTATTATTATTATTATTTATTTATTTAAAATTTTTTTTGAAACTATTGGCACTGGCACCTAGTCGGCGGCTGGAGCTTGACATGATCTAGATCTATTAGGTTTTGTAGCTGGATCAACTCGAAGCCAGCGCCGTTTAGATTCATGTCAGTTCTCAATTTAACCAAGTCATCGAGCAGACAGAGAAATCGACAGACTGCACGCGCATTTATTTCATTTGTACAGTTGTTCTGGGCAAGTTACATGTGCAAACTACAATGTAAGCAACGTCAGGTTGTAAAAGGTCATTATTTTTCATTCTTATGCAATCTGATCCATCGATTGGCTGCTAATCTGAAATCCAGCACACAAAACGCGTTCATTTCAACTAAAGGCTTCTCGCACGAAAACTGCAGTTTGGGGGGTTTAAAACAAAAGATGCGTCGCGTAGAGGTCTCACTGGCTTACATAATGCGATGGATTAGACGAAATGCACAAGCAGTGTCACACAAAGAGCCATTGCATCAGCTGCTCGCATAACATAGATCTCGCGCTCAACTTGGTGTAGTTTTGATTTGCGCATAAATGAGTCAGTTCACACGCTTGCGTACAAAAGGAAATGCTTTAGTATGTGAAGTATGTCTTTTTCGTAATCGCAGGAAGGGATTCGTGCAGTCCTGTTAAAGAGGTCTCCCTCTGTAGCGCTGTATTTTAGAAACGTCACTGATGCCTGCTCACTGTTATGTACCATATGTCAATGTCATTTGTGTTTTTCAAGCACGGGCATTGTATGCATGTACATAGCTGATTTTGTGATGGCTTTGTTCAGGTGCATTACATCCTTGCAGATGTAGTGGAAAAGTGGTTTGATTACTTGTTTTATTTCAGCAGGATTCGGTGTTATTGAAGATGAAATATTAAAACCAAACCTGACGTTTAGCTGTAGTGCAGTTCACTGCACTGTCCTGATCGTTGTCCTGTAATATACAAAAAGACAGGTGTACCAAACACTAAGAAACAGGCAGGGCTGGAAGGACAGTTAGAGGGCAGGATCAAATAATTGAAGAGGTGCAATTATTTCTCTGTGTAGCACTATAACAATGGCTTTAGGAATCTGGTAGGCCTTGGTGGATGTTTTGTCAAGAATTTTGAAATGTTAAGTGTATTTGCACTAAACAAGGATGCAGTTTTGCTTTAGATCTAGTGTATTACATGAGTAGACTGTGAATGAATTGATTGCACGGACTTTGATTTGCAGGGGCTTTGATGGTGTGTGGGTTCACTATTGCATTGCATCATGCTATGCACTCATTGCATGTAAAACGCACACTGTGTTGAAGTGGAATGTAGGACTCTATTCTTACAGAAGTTTCAAAGGATAAATATGGAGAATGATTTCATTCTTTCAGTCCCCTTTTCATGTTACTGATAAAGCAACACTGTCTACGGCAATGATTGATAAAATGCATCTTGTGTGATCGTGGGTCATGAAATATGTTTACTAGTTTTAAGCTTACATTTTTATTTTTTTTCTTGAAGTTAGCCAAGATGAGACTTTTTAGGATTTAGGTTTTATTCTATCCATTTATTCCCAACACATTTGCAGTTAAAAGTTACTTATTTATTTACCTGAAATGTATAACACAGTTCTTTAGATTTTCACTTGACATAATTGCTATAGACTTCAAAAATAAAGCCATCATTTGATGCTAATTTTTAAGTCTGCGAGGAAAAACAACAACAACACACCAATGTGCGATGTAATGTCAGTGCAGCACTCACCTGACTGGACAAAGTGACAGTTCTTCTCGAAACTGTCCAACACTGGCCCTGGACTTTATTTTTTTATTTTTATGTCAAACCTTCGATTATTTTTATGTCCAGTGAGTATCATGGATGCCTCATTCAGTGCATCATAATTATAGCTGGTTATTTACTTATGCATGGCGCTGTCAAAAAACATAAAGTTTGCCAGATCAGGAGTGAGAACCACATGCTACACCATCCGAGAACATAAGACGATGTTGCTTACCGTCATCTAGCCCAGATGTTTTTTTTTTTGTCTAGAGCATTCAAAAACTGCTGATCGTTACTGCTATAGGCCTTTCACACAGTGTATCTAAAACCTCTGAAATGACCTGTTGCACTGCTTTATCAGTTTGCAGTGTGCACCTTCAGTGGCATTTTATGAAGTGTGTAACTAATGTTAGACTGTCAGTCAGTATGCCATTCCACAGTCATACAAATAAATGCATTTGTGATGTTCATTGCTTGACTGTAAATATTAGCCTTGATTGTGCAGAAAATGTTTAAAATAATGGTTTTATGTTCCAACCACAATTCAGAGCATTAGATATTTTTTTTCTAGTCATCCATAGTTCCTTAGTGATGTTGCCTAATAATTGCGTAGACTAGTTGTATTTACATGCACATTTGAACTTCTCAAAAACTTTTCGCCTAATTCACAACACATGCCTATACAGTAGGGCTGAAATGATTAGTTGACATTATCGACAAGCATCTGATCATAGCAATGTAGAGGTTAGCACCAGCTTTGCAGTTCCTCTTTCCAGTAAAGTCCAGTCAAGTCACATTAATTTACATAGCACTTTATGCAATAGATTGCTTTAAACCAAGCAGCTTTGCAGTATTAAACATGATCAAACTGTCAGTGTCACAGTTCCAGTTAGAATTACTACTTTAAATGACCTTTTAAATCAAAGCTTAATCTAGCTATGGACTGCTTTGATTAATGTAACACTATAAAGTGTTTTAAGAGAGATTATGTTCTGAATAAAATGGTTTACCAAAAATAAAACGTCTCTTACCTTTGTTCAATATCCATATGACTTAAAAAAAAAAAGTCAGAATGATGAATTAATTAAATGGTAAATGAGAATGTCTTTGTCATCTCATTTTGTGTGCCAAATATATTTATTTGTATTGTAAAAAAATAATTGTATAATAATTGTAATTGTATGATAGTAATATAATTGTTTGACATTTTCAAAAGCTGAAGTGATTACCTTGTTTTATTTTTTATTTAGAATATGTATAACTCAATATGTTAATTGAAATAATCGACAATTAGTTAATTAATCATTCTAAGAATCGTTTTAATTGATTATCAAAATAATCATTTATTGCAGCCCTAGTACGCACATGAATTTATTAACCTAGTTCTAATATTAGTGAAATTGATGTGTTATAAATGAACGGCTCCATATAAGGGCTTTCCACACTACCTTTTATTTATTTTTTAAAACCTGTAGTCACCCTTGTCAAACATATGCTAGATAGACACCCTCTTGTCGTTACAAAACAAGTGTGTCGCTGAAAAGTGAAGCCAAAATGTTTAGATCGCCCCCAGGTGGCTGGACCCAGTATAGGTCATAAACCCCACCCTCTCCATGTAATCCAATGGGATGCGAGACAAACTAAAAAACACTTCGTATACATTTTTTTCAAAGATGGTTTCCATCATTTTAGGTAGTTTTTATTAGGGGTGGGCGATCTGTCGATTTTATATCGTGATCGATCTCGAAGATGTCTACGATCTACTTTTCAAGTGAACCATAGAGACCGTGATCTTTTATGTCCTCATAATAATGTTAAAACTACAGCAATGACTGCCTATTAGATGACTGTGGCTGGTCAAATTATATACCGCATCTCTATCATGTGTCTTTCATGCGTGGTGACGTATTTAAAAAAAAACAACTCCACGTGAGCTAGCAGTAGTACTGCGATGAATCAAATTTTAGTTTCAGTTTCGATTTGTGCCGCAAGCTGTTCCAATAATTTCAAGCGGTAAGCTTTCGCCTCTCCTAAACCTAACGTTCAAATCAGTCCAATCATGCAATGTGACCGTCGTAAAATGCAGTCTACTGTGGGACATGCTTTATTTTAAAAAGTGTTATTAAAAGCGCATTAACTGCGAAAGAGACTGTTCCCCAGGTCTGTTCTGTGCAAGCGCTCAGAGGCGGCGCTAACACGAACAAGCAAAGTATATGTGGAGTTTCAAGCATTCGCATAAATGATCAAATATACACAATAATATGTCAATGTCTGTCTTAGCGAGTATTTACATAAAGACAGTCAGTTATGTCTTAAGTGAACATAAACGATTAGGAAAGAAATGGGATGCATGTCAGTATATTAGATACGTGCATTCGGTCTTAAAGAGACAGCAGCCTAATAAACCTACTGCTGTCTGTATCATTAATGTTAATCAAACAACAAAATACAGAGACAATCACTCACTATCTTGAATTAATCACGTTATAACTTTAAGAATCAATGTATATTTGATTCATACAGTAATGCAGTGTTTTAAAGTTTATCTCCGGCTTTAATGTCCATTTTTGTTGTTTAATGCAATACTGTATTTTAAATTGTTCAAATAGGTAAGCCATAGGCTTGTTCCACTCTGGATATTCTCAATAGTCAATATCTCAAAATAGGGAAGATTGCGATTCAGATCGTGATTTTGTGTGACAAGATTGTGATATGATATTTTGGGAAGATCGCCCACCCCTAGTTCTTATCATGCTGATGTATGTTCAAGTGTTCGTTTTTCTAATAAGTTTGCTTTTAATTAGGCGTTATTTGATGCTAACGGGGTGTGTTGTCATGATTGTGATCTTGTTATTGGGTCTGTGGGAGTTTGAGACTGATGAGAGAGTATTGTCCTGCCATTCCACAAAACTTTGGCATGTCAAAAAGTTCAGAATGTTATTATAAAAAATCTATATGAATCAAGTGGTTTAATAAAAATTTAGACGTGATCACTTTATAATATGACAGTTTTAATTTTGCAATAAAATATTTAATTTAGATTTTTATTCATATATAAACATTAATCAATGCAGATGGATAAAGCACATCAAATATGGTAAATGGAAGAAGCAATGAGGTTTGTTCTCACGTGTCAGGCAAGCACATTTCATTTTCTGCAAGTACAGTAAAGGTTGGTCTCGCATGTGAAGCAGGTACGGTTGATTACTGTAACCAATATGATTTATGTATGTGCGTTGATCAATGTTTCTATGTGAATATAAACTTGGATTGAACTTATCGATTCTGGTGCATAACGTTAAAACGTCTTTATGAACCTCTTGAAGCATCAAAAATTTAGTGGGATGGATTTTAAATGGAGTGACGGAAATCTCTGTGGTTTCTTGATTTATATCTTTGTTTTGAAAATGAACAAAAGTCTTTGGATTTTCATTTTTGTGTGAACTCTTCCTTTAACCAAAATCAACCGTGATTGTCTGGGCAAGTAATTATTGTGCTCTTTCTGCAGATTCTTGGATTTGAAGCATAAAAATCATTACAAGATATATAATCTGTAAGTGTGTTTCAAATAACTTCAGTTCTGTCAAATGCTTTTACTACTAGAACATTTCCTCCAGTTTGCTGTTAAAAGCAGAAAAGCTGCAATCATGTTCAATTGAACATTAAAGAAAACAAGCTGCTTGATCATTGTGAATGGAAGGCATTGTCATTGCACATAGGTCTGTTATTTAGCTGTGAATGTTCTGTTGGATTTGGCATTGATGCAAAGTTCTTAAGCAGGAATGTTACGTTGAACTTCTGTACTTATCTGTTTCTTTGTATTGTTTAGATGTGCGGAAAGACATTATGATACTGCCAAATTTAACTGCAGAGGTAAGATACTTGGATTGCATAAATCTGCCATTTACAGATGGTTTTGAAATTTGGTAATGAAGGTCTCAATGAACTCTTTATTTTTCTCTTGCAGTTGCACAGTATCCGTTTGAGGATCACAATCCTCCTCAGTTAGAACTTATTAAACCTTTCTGTGAAGATTTGGATAAGTGGCTCAGTGAAAATGACAATCATGTGGCTGCCATTCACTGCAAAGCTGGAAAGGGACGTACGGGTGTCATGATATGTGCGTACTTGTTACACCGAGGCAAATTCAAAAAAGCACAAGAGGCTCTGGACTTCTATGGTGAAGTTAGAACCAGAGACAAGAAGGTGACGTATATATTTTTTTGCTTTGTTTCCCAAAAAACTCAAGTTGTGAATTTTAAGTTTTTGTATAGAAATGTAAATTAAAGGATAAAAGTTTTGATAAATTTTCATGTCAATGAAAGCAATGTCCATGCTGATGTATAATTATGTATGTGGGTATGTGTGCTATTACTATCATAATAATAATGTTACAGTGAAATGTTTCGAACCTAAAAAAATCTACTGACCTACATCATTTCCCCCGAGTATTCTTCTGTGGAGTGCAACAGTGCCCATCCACTTTTTTTAGTGGCCTTTGTTCTGGAAGTATTTTTCTTGTAGAGAATAAAAAAAATGGCATAAAAAAAGAGTTGTATGCCATTAATTAAACCAACCAGCTACGAGGTGAATCACAACCTTACAAACTTAGATTTGAAGCAAAAAAGTATTTGAATATCAAACAAAAAGGCAACGGTACAAGACTGTGTACTTTATTAAGGGAAAGATCTACAATCCTATGAAGCATTGCAAATGACCTAAAGCAATGGAGAAATATAAAATTATTGATTTTTGAAGATGTTGATTTATAGAAACAATATTTTACTTTTATTGCAAAATATTTGTATATAAAAAATATTGAATCAGTTTGAGAGCTTAGGGAGACTGACTCTATTATGTAGTGGTTTATGTGTGGGTGGGTGCTGTGTAGCCCTTGGGCATGGTTTGCTTGTTTCGATTCTCTGATTGGTTGAGATTTCTTTGCAGTGTCATGTAGTTTTTTTTTTTTTTTTAAACCAGGTATTCTGTTAAATTATTACATAAAAATTAATTTGGAATAATGGCATCAACAAAAGCATATACCATAAATTTACAACCTTGTAGATTACTTTTAAAGGTTTATAAGTCTTTAAAGGTTTTTTAAAATAATTGTTAAAAATCAATTCCCCTTTGGAGAAAATGGGTGGGATTTTTACTTCTGGAACCCAACTGCTGCACCCTTTTACGGAAGTATGATGCAAACGTGTTGTGTTGTGTTGTGTTGAGGCCACGGAGGAGATGTTTGCATTAACACTACAGGTTTGCTGTTTCATAGGGAGTGACTATTCCCAGTCAGAGGCGATACGTGTACTACTATAGCTACCTTCTGAAGAATAAGCTGGAGTACAAACCTGTGGCCTTGCTCTTTCACAAGATGGTGTTTGAGACAGTGCCTATGTTCAGTGGAGGGACTTGCAGTAAGTGAGCTCTTTCCTTTCTTTTCTTTTTTCTTTTTTTTTCCCTTTCTAGCAGTGTTGTTTATACTTTGTCTTGTCATCCGTTACGGGCTATTTGATCTCAAGTGCTCAGGTGAGACATATTGGTGTTTACACCTGGTATTACTTGCATCTCGCATGTGTCTTCTGTGACAAGTATGGACTTTTCAAACTTTTGTGATTATTTTCTTTTAAAATTACATGTAACCGGCAAAGTTTAAGACTCTCATTTTAACTTGGTGCATGGTGGATAGGTGAGTTGGAGGCCTTTGAAAGCATTAGTGTTTACCATACAAATGCGACGTGAGCACATGCATTTCTAACTGCTGGCAGGAACTGGGTCTGTTTCAATGAGATGCACATGGTAAATCACAGGCAGTTTGTTGGCGGCACGCAAGCAGTGCACGTACACCCAATTCAATCAATCTCTATTCTGTTGCCCAGCTCTAAACTGCTAAATGTGGACAATTAGGCATTAAGGTAGTGCTGGGCGGTCTGACCAAAAATTTATATCACGGTATTTTTCAAAAATATACCGGTTTCACGGTACATGACGGTATTTTTTTTTCATGCATGACCGGGTGTTAACCATATTTTCTACTGATTGAGAGAGGAAATACTGCAGTATATTGACTTAGAATTAGAGATCGATCGATATATCGATTTACCGAAATATTTACCGATATCTAAGCATTTTACAATAATCGGATATCGGTTTTGTAATATCGGATTCACCGATAAACGCCGCCATCTTGTGGATGTTTTGAGAATTGCGCGCAGGATCACCATTGCAGCGCATCTGAGGGGAAACAAGACGACAACAACGGCGTTCACGGGCACTTGATTTACTGTAGTTAGTCAACTTTATTTAACATAACAGCAGTTTAAGTATTTGCTATTGACTGTTCAAATGTGGAGTTTTGCGATCGTGTGTGCGCGAGCGAGCGAGAGAGAGAGCTGTTCCCTCACCACAGTGCAACAGTGAAAAGGGATCCCTTTCAAACAGTGTTGTGTTCCGAACGTTGTTTAAGCGACATATATGTCGTTTATAGCGACGGTATGTCGTTTAAGCGACATACCGTATTGCGGTATTTTAAAAATTCATATCATAACAAAAATAAACACCGGTATTCTGTATGAACCGGTATACCGCCCAGCACTACATTAAGGTATTACTAACATTAACATCATAAATTTCTGTAGCTGTTTTAAAACTGCATTATGAAGTGTGCTTTAGTGTCACACGATCCTTCAGAAAACATTCTAAGAACTCTTTGGAGCTCAGGAAACGTTTCTCATTATCAATGTTGAAGACTGTTGTGCTGCTTATTTATATTATTATTATAAATTTTTTTTTTTTTCAGGATACTTTAATGAATAGGAATTGCTTCAAAAGACCAGCATATATTTGAAACATATTTTGTAACATGTAAAGAAAAAACTTTAATTATTTTAATTTAACATCCTTTGTAAAATGGCCTTACCATTCATTGTGGTTTCATTTCAAAAGATTTTGCCCTCCATGTATACGTTTATTACAGTACCATCCACTTGAGGTCAGATCAGACATTAATACCAGGTGTACACAGAGTCTCTGTAACTGGAAATCAAGTCTCTCACCTTTCACGCTCTAATTGCATGTATTCTGACAGCGCTGCACGAACTCGCGGCGGATCTGCTTGTTAACCAGGGTTCAAAGTCCAAAGCGCGAGGAAAATCTGCGCTGAACCAGTGTGACTCGTCAGTTGCTCAGTCACATTTATGAATTTTTACAAGGCATGTGACAATGCAATACGTGCAATATATTCGTAATGAGACTCAATGAGACTCGTGCACAAAAAGAAGCATTGAGGTCTTCCTGCGCGTTTCCGCCAAAATAAAAGTTGCGAAAAAGCAAGAACTCCATCAACATTCATAAACAAAAATAGTAAAAAGCACATTTTGGCTATTTAATTTATGCAGTGGTGAAAAAAATGGGCAAAATACACAGGGAAAAAAAAATCAAACCGTCTTCGGCTTTCGGCCCAGTGTTTCATTTTTTCCCGGCCAAGAATTTTCATTTCGGTGCATCCCTAACATCCATGTCTCTCTGTCTCTGACTGTACCTCCTCCGGGCCCTATTCTGAACACATTCTTGGTGACACTGACCAAGCCTGCTCTACACGGCTCCTGGACTGGATCGTTCATAATGCTTTAGACAACCTGCTGTGTGAAATCTGAACTTTATCCCCCATTATATTTTATTTTTGTACTTGTATGTCTGTAACATGTTTTATGTGTGATTTTTAGAGTGTACCTCACAACTAAAGGGCTTCCCGGTGGTGTTGCACTTATGCTTTCCTCCATAGAGTCTTAAATGGCCATTAATATTTTAGTCCAGCCCAGTCCAGCTCTGTAAAAGCTGTGTGTTGCATGAGTGTGTGTTGTGTTAGCTCTGTTTAAACGTTTCTTCCCCTCATAGTGCCCTCTCTTGCTCTTGCTCTGGCCAGGCCACTGGACAGTCTTTAATCTCCTTCTTTTTCTCCAAGGGGATTCTGCTGTAAAAAGCAAGAGTGAGCAGATTCCACATGGGTTCAGAAAAACCAATTGGCATTGGGGTAACATCAGCTTTTTTCTAAAATGTTTCTCATTTTCAGTTCTGTTAGCCTAGCCAGTGTTGCTCTGTAAAATGTGTTTGCCATGTACAAATAAATGCCCCTAACGCCACTTTTGGGTGGTCGTTTGTAAAGCCTCATTTGAGGGAGATGGGAAGTGTGGTCCAGGGTCAGCTGTTCTCAGAATAGGGCCCTTAGCGTGCCACTGTTATTTTGTCTTTTCTGTATCAATATTTCTGCTGTTTCTAGCCTGTTGTTTTCCTCTGCTTTTCTTCTGTTTTATGTTAACAGATATGCATAAGCTCACATTTTGTTTCTGTTGCACAAAGCTGGTAGAGCAATTACACATTGTTTTATTTTGCAGATCCTCAGTTTGTGGTGTACCAGCTGAAGGTGAAAATCCACACGTCTAACCCAGCGCACACAAGGCGAGAGGAGAAGTACATGTACTTTGATTTTCCACAGCCACTGCCTGTGTGTGGAGACATCAAGGTGGAGTTCTTCCACAAGCAGAACAAGATGATGAAAAAGGTACGTGTCAGTTTCCAAACAGCCCATAGCGCTTTTACAGATCATTATTGCTGCATCTAGTAGTAAATGTTAGTGCTGTGATCGATACGATGATGTATCGTCACAGAGATTTGACGATATGAGTATCGATACAGCTGGCCCTGTATCGATATTGTGGCACGTGTGCAGCAGTGGACCGCGCTTAATTTGAATACTAGAACACCGTTTAAAATTGAGTAGAAAAGTGTGAGGTTTCTAAAAAATAAAGAATAGAGCATAATATAAAGGCTACAAGGATTAATCTGGACAGAGGAACACAACTGGGTTGCCTGATATAAAGAGATGTAATCCCCAAAACAGAGCTTTACACTTGCGCAATAC
>NW_015659953.1:12562-51006 GCF_001515625.1 Sinocyclocheilus rhinocerous | reverse complement strand
CCTTTAGAAACAATGATGTTACCAGCTCCTTGTTGAGAAAGATAATGTAGCTCTTGAGCAATTAAGCTATTTAGTTGATAAAATTGCGGGGCAGCGCTAAAAAGTTTGTTCCTGAATGTCTGAGTGCGGCCACAATGTGATCTGTGTGTGTGACTGAGCGTGTGTGTGCGTTTGATACAGAAGACAGCGCATTAGTTTAGAACTCTTCTAATTGTTATTTTTTAAACGTAGAGAATGTGTTAATTTGTGCAATGATAACCTACCAGCAATGTAAATATAATATTTTTTGATATATTAGAATGAGTACATTACAATATAAATTTATTAGAACGAGTACATTATTATTTATGGGCTTAAAAACCAGATGCAAACAATCAGAATATTGTACCTGATGGGGAGTGCCCATGTAAACATGAAACATATGCCATTACCTATATTGTACTGTGGTACAGTTATGGAGGCCCTTCATAATGCAGAGGTCAACTGCCTGCTCTGCCAATAGTTAGAAATGGCACTATAGTATTTATAGTGTTTAATAAACAGCTGTTTTACTAAATTCTGCTGAGGTGAAATTCAGTGCAGTCCTGTATCGTGATACATATCGTATCGTGGCCTCTGTATTGTGATACGTATTATATCGTGACTTTGCTGGTGATACACAGCCCTAGTAAATGTAATTTTCTAATGTAAGTTAAGAGTGAGGATTAAGATCAGTTTTTACTACAGTACTTCATGCAGTTTTTTTAGGCATGAAATTTTATATGGAATATAATGGTGCATATTATGGTTTATAAAAAATATAAATTATTTTGATAATGTGCTCTAAATGCTACAAATGGAGTGAAATGAAAATGAATGAATACAAATGAGGTACTTAATCTCAATTTATTATAATAACTTTTATTTTGAACTTGATTGAAGCGAAAGATAAGATTCTTCATAACAAATGAGTAAGTCTGGCATCAGCGCCAAAATGGCTTCTAACAGGGTTGGAGCGGTATGACAAAAATCTTATCATAGGATGAGTAATTATATATCACAGTAATGGTATATCATTATGTAGTTATTTTTTTCTGGACATTGAGCTTAATGTTACATAACCATTTAGTCATTTTTATATATTCATGTATATATATTTTTTTCTAGTTATATATTGACTTAAATACTTTAATGAAAGGGTTGGGTGTAAACCAAAAGTTGTAGCTGAGATTAATAATTATGTCTTTAAGTCTGGTGCCAGAACAGATACTACAAGGCAAATCTCAACAGACTAATTGTTTATATCGTTGTAAACTGTCCTATTGCTCAACTCTAAACTGCTCAGTGTAGACTGTAAGGCTATTATAAACATTAACATTATGAATTTCTGAATAGCTGCTTTGAAGTAATGTGTATTGTGAATGTGATATACAAATAAAAACTTATGTTGTAAATGAAGCCTTTAGGGATGCTCATATTGACAGTTTATCCGTTAACCGAAAGTAAACATTTTGACTGATTGGTTTAAAAGGTTTTTTTTAAAAATATTTTTAAAAATATAAGTATTTTTTTTAGATTTTGCTGCACGGTGAAAGAAAAGTATACTATATCCTACATACTTGTTAACCCATGGGGAAAAATCAGCCCAGGGCAACAGTTAAAAGTAGCCCAGTTCCGTGGAAAAAAAACAGACTTTTCAACACTGCATCTAGGGCTGGGCGATTTTGCAAAAAATTAAAATCTCGATTTTTCCAGAATGTTCGACCGATTCTTTTTTTTTTTTTTTTTACGATTTTTAACTAGTCAACTTAAAAATTTAACTACAACATGATTCAAGTTACTTTTTCTTTATTAACCCTTTAGTTAAAGGGGTCATATGATTCTGGAAGGCCAAATAAAGTGCTTTTGCTTTCGCACTGAATCACACCGCGTCTCCCTGACATGGATTTATCAACACTACTGCTGTTCCTGAAACCATGCCTTCTTTCTTTGCGTGCACATTTGGGCGGCATTATGCTAATATTTCCACATAGTGACCTAGATATGTGGGGGCGTGTTAGAACGAGCCGTTTTAGGTAGGCGTGGCTGACTCTTAACTTTTATAAAGAATATCTCTTTGGATTTGAGACTTTAGTCTTTGCAACTTTACAGATCTTCTTTATGCACCAAGAGCTTGTAACACTCCAAAGAGAGAGGAAAACTTGAAATCGCATCATATGACCCCTTTAAAGAAAATTTTATTCCAAGTGCAGTACACATGAAGTTATCAACATATGATGTAAATGTTAAACAAATCACTTGTTAAATATCTTTGCAGAAAAGATGCAAAAACTACAACTACATATTGTACAAACTTGTCTTATACATATTATGTGTTCAGAAATAATACGAGGAAAATTCATTTAGAAAATCTCAAAAGTCAAGGTAATTCAAATTCAAAATGACTGAAATTATAACACTATAGTAGACTTTTATTAACTATAAATGTTCTTTAAAAACAACAGCAGCTTTCAGCCTGTCACCATGATGCAAACATGAAATATCAGACATACAGTAGTAGATATTTACAGGTTTTTTATTCGATTGCCATTGCGCTGCTTTTCCATTGTTTTTTCTGTGTAAACATGGATGTGTTTGACTGTTGCGCTTGCGTCTCTTGCAGTGTCTCATGCATGAAACGCCATTCTAAAAACACTGCGCTCAAGTTAAAAGAAGTTCACGCCCATCTTCTTGCATGTTTTACCTATTCCACTTCCTGCATCGCATCTTTGTCAACACAAAAGCACATTCTGTGTGAATGGCGCTTAGCGCTATATTTGTGGTGCAATGATAACCTACCAGCAATGTAAATATGATTTTTTTTTATATATTAGAATGAGTACATTACAATATAAATTTATTAGAACTAATACATTATTATTTATTGTGAATTGCAGAGCGCGTCACACGCGAGCGGTTAATCACGTGTTAATGAGGTTGGATCGTTCATTTCTCTTTACTGTTATCACCGGCATATTTTCAAAGTGTCTAATTCTAGCATTTGGTAATATTTCTATTCAAAATTGCGATCCCTCGATTTCTAAAAAATAAAATCGTGGCAAAACAATAAATTCAAATTAATCGAAAAAATCGGGGAAATCGCCCAGCCCTACCTGCATCCAACACAAATTTGACTGATCACGGGTCGAGAGTAAGGAGGGATGACTGACAGACCATGCTGGAGAATTTGCTGCTCAACAGATCCTGAGCTCTTTGACAAATATCTGATCTTGTGTGATGTGCTCCCTTTACACAGAGTGCAGAGCTCTACTCCAGACTATCTGCACAGCACGTCAACATGCTACTTTAAAAAAACAAAAAAAAACTAGACACATTGTGCACTGATGTAGGCCTGATGTTTATTTTTATGTCTGATGGAAAAAAAGACTGCTGGTTCTTTAAGGTGCATAGAAGGATTCAGTGTGTTTTCATTTTGACATCATAATTTAATTAAAGTGAAAAATATTTAGTGTAGGCCTTATTTTATCTTTTTGTTTAGCCCGTGTTATTTTATTCTGTTTTTCTCTGTTCTCAGAAGTGCTGCAGGTGCGTGATAATTTGACGATGTGTGAATCCAGGTTCTGTTACTCTGTTCTGTATGCTGCTGTGTGCACGTTAAAGTAAACCCCTGAAAAAAATGTTGTATTTTTAATGGGTCACACACTTGCCATTGTGTTTTTATTTAATGCTAATTTATTATTATAATCTTATCAGTTAACGGTTAATGTTTGGATAACGAGCAGCGGTTGTCGGTCGGGAAAAATGAGCATCCCTAGAAGCCTTATTTTATAATATGATTTGTTTTTCTTTTGTATTACACTCCTCATTCTTAGCTTTTATTTATTTGTTTTTGTTAACCAGGATAAGATGTTTCACTTCTGGGTGAACACCTTCTTCATCCCTGGACCAGAGGAGAGCTCAGAGAAGGTTGAAAATGGAGGTTTAGTGAAGGAACTGGATGGGAACCAAACCACAGAACATGGAGAGAATGATAAGGATTATCTAATCCTGACTTTAACCAAGAACAACTTGGATAAAGCCAACAAGGATAAAGCCAACAGATACTTCTCTCCAAACTTCAAGGTGTATTAAGCACTTTTGCTCACCGCCTTCCAATTGCTGTTCATTAAGTGTTAAACTGGTGGTAGGCTCATTCAAATGTTCAAAGCTACAAATGTTCAAATGACTAAAATGTGTTTTTTTTTTCCCCATTAGGTGAAGCTGTACTTCACAAAAACAGTGGAGGAACCATCCAACTCAGAGGCCAGCACTTCTACATCTGTAACCCCGGATGTTAGCGATAATGAACCGGACCACTACCGGTATTCGGACACAACAGACTCGGACCCTGAAAATGAACAGTATGATGGAGAACAGATTACTAAAGTTTGAAATATTTTTATGGGAAGAAAAAAGAAACCATATGTAATAGAGTTGTATAAAGGAGAAAACTTGAATATGAACTGAAAGCAAGTACTTTTTTCCACCCCGTTTTTCTTTGTTCTTTTTTTTTTTTTTCCCAAGCAGAATTAGGACACGCGTCACACATATGCCACCAGTTGTAGGGACAAAAATGCTGACCAATTTTTCTTTTGTTCATTCACCCCGCTCCATAAAGTATCAACACTGATGTTCCGTGGAAAACAGCGTCAGTAGCTATTATGTAAATACATGTTCATGCCGTAACACAAGAAAGGAAACCCAGTCAGGATGGGAGATCGTTTATGGGAGAAATTCAGTGGAGATCGTAATTCGCTGCTCCATCAACCTATTGAAACCTAGGCCAGTGCTTTAATCAGCATTCATGCCCCCACGTCTGTCCTTCTCTAGTTTGTCCTACCTACTGTGAAATGCTTCTCATGCTGCTGGAAGGCCGCCACGTGTCAGTCGGGCTCTGTTGTGCGTAGCTAGCCATTTTTCAGTCTGCTTTCATCATTACCACTACTAGAACGGAGGTGGTAATGATTCTACTAAACTACATTACACCTTGGCAGAAAACACAACATATAGCTCCACCATGTATTATTATTATTTTTTTTAATGCAAATATACACAACACAACAGGGAAACCAGTGTTGCAATAATGTTGATCGAAGGTGTGCATGTTATTGGAATCATTTTCCATGTTCCAAATAAATAGTATACAATGTTTTTCTAAAAAAAAAAAAAAACGTTTCTAAAGTCATTTACAATTTGATTGTATTTGGGAAGAAGATATTGCCATCACTCTTTCTTCTGCAGATGGGACTTTAATATATATACAGTCATTCAGTGACACTTCATTTATATAATTCATAAGTTTCCCTTTCAAAATTGGCACTTGTTTAAATCAGCTCTCACAGGATGATTTGTTTTCTGTTTCACTTCCTTTTTTCCCCCCCGTTTTTTTTTGTTCTTTTTTTTTTTTTTCCCAAGCAGAATTAGG
Source organism: Sinocyclocheilus rhinocerous (assembly GCF_001515625.1). Classification (NCBI taxonomy): domain Eukaryota; kingdom Metazoa; phylum Chordata; class Actinopteri; order Cypriniformes; family Cyprinidae; genus Sinocyclocheilus; species Sinocyclocheilus rhinocerous. Next base: position 45,563 of record NW_015659953.1, on the reverse strand, counting down.
ACACGCGTCACACATATGCCACCAGTTGTAGGGACAAAAATGCTGACCAATTTTTCTTTTGTTCATTCACCCCGCTCCATAAAGTATCAACACTGATGTTCCGTGGAAAACAGCGTCAGTAGCTATTATGTAAATACATGTTCATGCCGTAACACAAGAAAGGAAACCCAGTCAGGATGGGAGATCGTTTATGGGAGAAATTCAGTGGAGATCGTAATTCGCTGCTCCATCAACCTATTGAAACCTAGGCCAGTGCTTTAATCAGCATTCATGCCCCCACGTCTGTCCTTCTCTAGTTTGTCCTACCTACTGTGAAATGCTTCTCATGCTGCTGGAAGGCCGCCACGTGTCAGTCGGGCTCTGTTGTGCGTAGCTAGCCATTTTTCAGTCTGCTTTCATCATTACCACTACTAGAACGGAGGTGGTAATGATTCTACTAAACTACATTACACCTTGGCAGAAAACACAACATATAGCTCCACCATGTATTTTTTTTTTATTTTTTTTATGCAAATATACACAACACAACAGGGAAACCAGTGTTGCAATAATGTTGATCGAAGGTGTGCATGTTATTGGAATCATTTTCCATGTTCCAAATAAATAGTATACAATGTTTTTCTAAAAAAAAAAAAAAACGTTTCTAAAGTCATTTACAATTTGATTGTATTTGGGAAGAAGATATTGCCATCACTCTTTCTTCTGCAGATGGGACTTTAATATATATACAGTCATTCAGTGACACTTCATTTATATAATTCATAAGTTTCCCTTTCAAAATTGGCACTTGTTTAAATCAGCTCTCACAGGATGATTTGTTTTCTGTTTCACTTCTTTAAAGGTCATGGTTTGAGCTCAAGGTAGCATCAGTCGTAAAATTCTTCAGTATGTTCTGGGATACGGATCAATCTTGCTTGAAGGCTCTGTGGTTCACTACAGCGATCACAGGTCAGATCGGGTTTGATGGTGTACAGCATCTCGTGTAATGCATGTCAACATGGAGAAGCCCTTTTCTGAATGTATCAACCTTGGATGCAAGTTTTGATTAGATTTCAACAGCATTTACATTGTTTTTCTTTCTTCCTGGCTGTGTCAGACATCAGATCTTTGGCTCCCTATAACATGTTTGTAGCCTTATCGTGCATGATATAATGAAATCTGGATCATTTATCCAGCAATGGTGCTTGCTAAACTGTAAGCTCTCAATGTATAGTGCAGTCATTTTGGAGCAAAGAACCTCATGGTGCAAGCATTCAAACGCACTGCGGTGCGTGTCGTAACTGTTAGTCGCACTTTGATGTGCATAATCAATTAGTTTCCAACAATTTGATGTCCCTCACTAGCTAGAGTTCTTTTTTTTTTCTTATTCTTGAACAGGCCTCGTTCCCTTTGGAATGAGCATAGTGCAGCTACAGATTTTACACAGTCTTGTGCTTGCTTCAGAAATATTAAAGCCCTATATATATGAGAATATTTAAATGTATAATTTTCTTTTAAGCATGCCAAATCTTTTTTTAACATCTGGCTGTGGCCAGACCAAAAAAAAAAAAAGATTAAAAAACTTTCTCAGTCTCTTGGGCAAGAATCTTCACTAAGGGTAGTGAGTAAGCTGCCTTTCTCGTACTGTTAACGTTCAGGCTTCACTCTTCTCACCAGCCCACTGCACACACCGTACATCTCGCCTTCCTTTAGAGAAAGAATACGTTTCCCTGACATGAAGAGGAGACTGGGCCTTCCTTTATGAGATTGTACACCAACCAATCCAGGAATAAAAGCAAAAGCCTATCAAGGATTCTCATTTTGTTTACATTTTATCACATCACTGAAAACCTGCCAAAATTAAGCTTAATCGTTTTTGTTTTATTGTTTTTGTGTTCAGAGGAGGAGGCGGGGCCCACGGGAGGTATTCTTTGCCTTACTTGAAGTTGACAATGCTTACTCTTCTACTGCTTTGATACCTACCATTCTGCCCAAGCACTGACTTATTTAAAGCTACTATAATAGAGCAACATATTGTACTAGACATTTGCACTGTTACAGGTTTTTGCAGGGTTTCAGTCAGCGGTCCACAGTGTTTATTTTTGTTTTTATTTTGTCAGGGTTTTTTTTCTGGAAATGCTTTACAGCAATCAATAGTAGTAGAATAGAGGTGAAATGAAAAGCCATTAATATTGTCTCTGTGCATCCCAATAGAATCAAATGTGTTTTTATTGACCGATTTTTTTGTTTTTTGTCAAAGAAAACACAAAATAGAAAAAAAAAAAAAAGTGTTCATTCACATTCATTCACAAGACCCTCTGCAGGTATTGACTCTACCGAAGTGTCACATGATGAACTTAAATTTAAAGAATTCAAATCAAATATTCTGTCATCATTTACTCAACCCTCGTGTCTTTCTAAACCTGTATGATCAGAAAAGAAGATATTTTGGAGAATGTTTCAGCTGTTTTTGTTATTGGTTCCCCTATTCATGGACAACAGAAATAGAAGTAAGTTTGTCATACAGGTTTGGAACGACACTGTAAAAATGATTTTAAATGATCTGAGAATATTTGGCAAGAAAATACTATTTCAGTCTTTATGCTTAATTTTAAATTGAATTCATTGTGTTACATGTTTTGCTAGAGTTAAAATGGTTTCACCACAAGATTTGTTTAGCGCACAAGGGTGAGTAAATGATGAATGTTCATTTTTAGGTGAACTTTTCTTTTAATCCTCAGATCGTCTCTGAGACATGAGACGCATCCCTTGACATTTTGACAATTTAGCCACAGTACCTTTATACGCAGACCCTCAGACATCTTGTACGTGGCACGGGTGTGTGGAGCTCACAGGCAGCATGAAAAATTTATTTTCAGCTTTAATGAAAAACAAAACGTCATCAAAGGTGCCAGTGTATATGTTTCGCATCACACTTTCTTAGCTGATTTGTGCAATATGTTATGATGCCTGTGATTGCCACAAAGTGCCTCTCGTTTATAGTTGAAAAAAAAAATTGCTTTAAAAACTGTGTTAGGACATCATGTCATGCAAGCGGATAGATGGGGTGGTACTGTGCACTAAATCGTCCAGCTAGACTTGCAGCAGGGGGCCCTTTGGACTTCAGCCATGCTCCATTAGAAATCATTCTTCTCCCCAGAGGGTTTTTACGTTCATGTAATGTAAATGCCGTATATTTTAAGAAAACCGCCTTACTCTGTTTCAGCCTGTTCAGATACTATCGTGCTGTGCAACAGTTGCTCTGTGTGTAATGCCTATGCACTGAGAATACACAAACCAACCATGTATGAAATATTGTACAGGTAATCATGTTGCTCATACAAATCACATGTTTGTTTGTAATCGTATGTGTAAACTGCCCTTTATCTTAGTGTTATAAACTCCACATACATCCAATAAAGTCTCAATCTTGTCAGTTTGTTGTTTTTGACAGCATTCGATATTTGTGAATCTGAATTCGTAGTTGCATGGCATTTAAAAAATTTTTCCCCCAGCATTTGTTGATTACCGCAAAAAATTATTTTGACTCCCTCATTCTCAAGGTTACGAGAAGCAAAAATCAAGGTTAGGTTGAACTTACAATGTATTCTTCAAATTCTTATGTGTATTGTTTTAGTTTTAAAGCTTTTAAGTCCTTTGTTTTTTTTTGTTGTGTCATTACAGTTGTGAAATTGCATTTCACAAGTTTAGTAAGTGATTGTTTCACACTAAAATCATGTTATCATATTGCTTATGTCTTGTGTTTATACTATAGAAACAGTGTTTATTTTTACACTTACAAGTTGGCCCCATTCATTTCCACTGTAAGTGTCTCAATGCAACCCAGATAAAAAATTTTTTAAAGAAGAGTCTAAATTAATCGTGGTCATCAAAAAATGTTTAATAATAACTGTCAATTCAGTAAACGTATTTAACTTGGAATATTCCATCAAGGAGCCCTAAATTGAAGTTGTAATGTGCATATTCATGAACACAAATCATCAGTATTTGAATACTTGTATACTCATTACTGAAATGAAATGATTGTCTCACTCATATGTGACCCTGGACCACAAAACCAGTCATAAGGGTCAATTTTTCGAAATTGAGATCTATACACGATCTGAAAGCTGAGTAAATGAGCTTTCCATTGATGTTTGTTAGGATAGGACAATATTTGGCCGAGATACAACTATTTGAAAATCTGGAATCTGAGGGTGCAAAAAAAAATCAAAATATTGAGAAAATCACCTTTAAAGTTGTCCAAATGAAGTTCTTAGCAATGCATATTACTAATCAAAAATTAAGTTTTAATATATTTACAGTAGGAAATTTACAAAATATCTTCATGGAACATGATCTTTACTTAATATCCTAATGATTTTTGGCATAAAAGAAAAATCAATAATTTTGACCCATACAATGTGTTTTTGGCTATTGCTACAAATATACCCCAGCGACTCAAGACTGGTTTTGTGCTCCAGGGTCACATATGAAAATACTATTGGGTAATCTAGTCTTGCTTTTTCTGGCCAAATGCATCAGTGTGATGTCTGTTTTACTTGAGTAGGCTACATGGTTTTTGTTGCCAGCTGCCCATTACAGCTCTAGTACTGGCTGAACTCATGACTTCAGTCTCATGCTGAAGGTGCTTTTCATGTCAGCTGAGAAAAAAATCAGGAAAACGAACGTAGTTCTGTTTTCTCTCTCTCTCTCTCTCTCTCTCTCTCTCTAACTTCTCTAAAACTGCTCTTGGGGACTATTTAGATTTTCAACAGAATGAGGAAATGTTTATAACCTTCTGTAAATAAACTGCCTTATGGGAGACAACTTTGTGCCCAGAAAATAAACTTGATTTTAAATATATCTCTATTAGGTTTAAAAAGAGATCCAAGTAAAAACCCCAAACTGCACTTTGTGTCTGGAGCCTGACTAAAGATCTGTTAATGACCTCTGATTTACCCTACTACCCCCTGTTATCTATAAATAAAGGCCTCACTGTCGGACCTAGGAGCCATAGAGGCGCTGCTTATATAACCTGCGTGCATGAATCTCTCTCATTTCAAAGAGAAATTGGTTTAATGTACAGACTGATGATCTTGTGGTCTTCACTGATCTTTGATAGCACCATGTCCGCTGTTTGAAATGAATGTGGCATGACAAACGCTTTTAAGAAGAAATCATTTGAATTTAGGATTTTATTATTCAAGGTCAAGGTTTTCATCAGTTCATATTTTTCTGTTCTTTGGCTGAGATTAAGTGCTATGTTAAATAGACCATTTAAAAAATTCACTAATGAGAGGTTTTCACCCTGTCTGGGACATGTGACTCAAGCTGCTACTCTGAGATATACGTAACATTATTACCATATACTAACTTTATTTGTCTTACCCCATTAGCGAATTGCTTTTGTCTTGGTTTAATAATAATAATAATGCAATCACAAAAACAATGTACTATTCTTTTAATACACAACTCTCCCATTCTGAATACCCCAGCGGGCAACTTGATATCAATTTGACATCAAATATTAGTCAAGACTTGATCAAGATGCTGTAACATCATTTTAAATTCCGTTTGGACAGCAATTTCTTCCAACGGTAATTAGGTGAAAATAGGAAGTTAATCACACACTGAACTTGGTTTAATGTATATGTAGGCCAATATGTTGTAAATTGGTGTTCAATTTACATCAAATCAATGTCATGTCAAGTTTCTGACGTCAGTTTGATTTGCATATTTGACCTGTTTTATTTTTTTACGTAAATTTTGATGTCTTTTCAACATCAATTTCTCACTGAGACTCCAGTACACTAAAAAAAATTTTTTTTCTTGATCAATATTTTAGTTTTGTTTACCAATAAAACATCTAAACATCACCAAAAACAAGTTTCTTTATTTATTTATTGAATAAAATATTTGCATTTTGCATAATATACTTGTTTTTTGAGAATGTATCTTGTTGAACTTGTCTTACCCCAATGGCAAAATGTTTGTCTTTTTTTAAGCATAATAATAATAATAATAATATTAGTAATAATAATAAAATAAAATTAATTCAAGATCGGTTCTCAGATTTTTTTTAACAAAATATTGCCATGAATATTATTAATAATACAAAAACAACAAGTTGAATGAAATTTAAAATGTAGCATCATGCTGTGGGGGTGTTTTTCAGCTGCAGGGACAGGACGACTGGTTGCAATCGAGGGAAAGATGAATGCGGCCAAGTACAGGGATATCCTGGGCGAAAACCTTCTCCAGAGTGCTCAGGACCTCAGACTGGAACTAAGGTTTACCTTCCAACAAGACAATGACCCTAAGCACACAGCTAAAATAACGAAGGAGTGGCTTCACAACAACTCTGTGACTGTTCTTGAATGGCCCAGCCAGAGCCCTGACTTAAACCCAATTGAGCATCTCTGGAGAGACCTAAAAATGGCTGTCCACCAACGTTTACCATCCAACCTGACAGAACTGGAGTGGATCTGCAAGAGGGAATGGCAGAGGATCCCCAAATCCATGTGTGAAAAACTTGTTGCATCTTTCCCAAAGACTCATGGCTGTATTAGATCAAATGGGTGCTTCTACTAAATACTGAGCATTTTTCAGTTTTTCTTTTTTAATAAATTTGCAAAAATGTCAACAATTCTGTGTTTTTCTGTCAATATGGGGTGCTGTGTGTACATTAATGAGGAAAAAAAATTAACTTAAATGATTTTAGCAAATGGCTGCAATATAACAAAGAGTGAAAAATTTAAGGGGGTCTGAATACTTTCCGTACCCACTGTATGACGTTGTTTTATCATTAGAATTGTTGGTTAAAGACCTCTTAAGGTGGGACAGGAAATTTTCACTCTAAGACGGGACATGTTTAAAATGCTACTATTCATGTTAATTCAGGATTAAATAACAGATATCGAATAATTACCGTCACAAAGTAACATTTCTGCCTGTAATGGTTTGAAAAAAAGTAATGGGATACAATTTGTGGCCATGTTGTATAAAATATAGTCTGGTTTGTCCCTGTGGGTGATGGAGGGGGAAACGGCAGTGACCCAGGACACGCTCAGTTCAGGACAGGAATCAAAAGGAGAAGTAAATGTTTCAACACTGCGTCCACTTTCCACATTCACATTGTGACCATGACATGATGGCCATTATCTACCATGCTTGACAATCTCGTGATGAATCACAGTGTCACGCTTTGACTTTTATTTCTCTCTTTCTCTGACACATATCTGCATTGTTTTGCGTTTTTACACATACAGTACATTCATGTCGTTTAATGTAACCTTAAAACCTTAAAAACTAAAAATTGCATTACAACCAGTGCTTTCTAAAGTCACATTTTTAAAAAATGTTAAACAGGGTGAACCAGGCAGACCTGATGTCAGGGCTGGTTCTGCGGTATGTTTCCACTCGTGGCCCTGATCATCAGATGTAACAGATGGATTTGAAGTTCTGCTTTTCTTCTCAGTGAAGTTGACTGAAGCTCAGGGCTGTGCCGCAGTTACCTAACAACACCAGCAGCATGATAACTCTCCAAGAGGAGCATGACATAACCGCCTCCCACACGCTCCTGCCTTAGTAACTACAGAGAGGGGGAAACTCTGCTCTTTGGGAACTGGGGAAAGTTTGCTTAAAAAGAAAGTGTTACCTTCTTTGAAAGTAATTTTGTGTGAAAAATCATGGCCTTTCTTGGAGTTAGGGGAAAAAGGCAAAAAGTTACTTTTTTTCCACATTAGATGGCTGCAAATAAAAGGATGAAACAGAACTGACTGTTGCAGAAAAGCTAGTTCATGCATTCATGACCTCTAGACTGGACTATTGTAATGCACTGCTAGGTGGTTGTCCTGCATCTTCAATAAACAAGCTACAGGTGGTCCAAAATGCAGCGGCTAGAGTCCTTACCAGGTCAAGAAAATATGATCATATTACCCCAATTTTACAGTCTCTGCACTGGCTACCTATTAAGTTCCGTATCAGTTACAAAATATTATTACTTGCCTATAAGGCCCTTAATGGGTTAGCTCCTGCGTACCTTACTAGTCTTCTACCACGCTACAATCCATCACGCTCCCTAAGGTCGCAAAACTCTGGACTTTTGGTAGTACCTAGGATAGCAAAGTCCACTAAAGGAGGTAGAGCTTTTTCGCATTTGGCTCCCAAACTCTGGAATAGCCTTCCTGATAATGTTCGGGGTTCAGACACACTCTCTCTGTTTAAATCTAGATTAAAGACACATCTCTTTGGCCAAGCATTCAAATAATGCATCTCGTAATCTTGTACTGCAGTTATATCTGATCAAATGCACATTATTATTCTTTAGTTTGGGTTAAACAAATCAATTTTGCTTGGTTGGAACAGCAGCTACGCTAATTATGTCTCTATTTGTTTCTCTGTTTTTGCCACGGGATTGACATAAGCTTCAGTCTGGATCCAGAACACCTGAGAAGAGATGATGCCAACCCCTCAGAGGACCTCAGATGATGCCAACCCTGAAACAACATACAGAACTACCACTTTTTGCTATAAGTTTGATTGCATCATGTAATAATTGCTGTTAATAGTGTTCATCGTCTTTTTTATTACGTCTTAAATTGATTTTTCCGTACATTTCTGCCATATGTACATTAATTGACAGTCACCACTGATAAGCTACCACTAAATATTGTAGAAACTTAATTTGCTGTAAAGTTGCTTTGCAATGATTTGTATCGTGAAAAGCGCTGTACAAATAAACTTGACTTGACTTGTTTCCAGCCTGTCACAAGCGTCTCATTGTGAGACATGCTGTCGGACCGTCTTGCATAAGCCGTATTTACTACAGTGTCTTCCAGCATGAAGACCAGCGTCAGACTGTGTTTGTACTTACAGTTGGGTCCCACATACATGATAAAACTGTGACATACCAATACACAACCCTCCTATTCTGAATCCTCCAGCACACTGCAATTTTTTTTCTTGATCAGTATTTTTGTCTTGTTTTCCAACAAAAACATCTAAACATTCTTAAATCAAGATAATTTCCCCCCTTAAAATATTTGTATTTTGCACAATATACTTGTTTTCAGAAAATGTATCTTATACTAAGTTAATTTGTCTCACCCCCACTGTTTTTGTTTTAAACATAATAATAATAATAAATGATTATTATTGTTAGTAGTAGCATAATAATAATAATAATAATAATTCAAGATATATTCTCGGAAAAATATATAATTTAAATGATTATAGTTATTATAGTTTGTAAATATTTTAATTAAAAAGATTAAGTAAATTGATCTTATTTTAAGGATGCTTAGATATTTTGTTGGAAAACACAAGAAAAATGTTTAAGAAAGAAATAGCTTTTTTAAATTATTTTTAAAGTCTTTTATTTTTATTTATTTGTAAACCACACATTCATCTATGACATATGATGCCCTGTGAAAGACACCTTACTTTTGAGTGGAGGACTGGAAAAAGAGGGCAATAAAAGATATGATCTGGCCTCTCATGCACAGCACTGGATACAGGCACGAGACAGAGAAGCCAGGTAGAGGATGCTGGCCTGAGCGTAATGGAGTGTGTCTTGGCTGGAGTTGAGGGTCTGCTGACAGACAGACAGGTGGGCCTTGTTCCTCTCTGTCTCCAGCCAAGACATTGCACAGTCATCAGCACTTCCATTGCCAACATGGCTGAGTTCAGACAGACAGAAAAATGGAGACCTCTCAGTCTGTCTGGCACCTCTGTCATTACAAAGGGTCATGGGTAATGAGAAGTAATCTCCATTTTATCTATGGATAGTCTAAATAGTTGTGTGGGTAACCAAACACACACACATGCTGATAATCGTGATGTATAACAGTGCAAGACAGCAATAGTGTCTACACCAGAGTGAGTCTAAAGTAAAACACTGCAAACTTATTTTTTATTTTTTTGAAGAGAAATGAAAACGTATTCATCAGGAATGCATTCAATTTGTCAAAGAGACTTTTACATTGTTACTGTACTTTTTATCAAATAAATCCAGCCTTGGCAAACTTAAGAAACCTCAAAATCATAAAAAAAAATCCTTAAAATATATTGCATTTTAAACAGTAATGTAGCAATATTGAAAATTAAGGAAGACATTTTACATAATAAAAAGTTCAATGTTTTTTTTGTATTTCTTTGTGTTGGTTGTAGCCATTCATTTCAAAGGACATATAGAGCTGAATTGTGCTAACGAATAATGAATTATTCTTGCGACTTCAAAGAAAAGTTGAGAAATGCTGAGATGTTGGATGAATCTTATGAAACCAGTGTACAACATGTCCAGTTAGTAATAAAGGAAGAAATTAGAAATCATAATTGCATACAATACACTTTTTTTCTTCCTTTTGAGCATTAGCTTGCAAATTTTCTTATGGGACATTAACATGTCAGAGTATATAATCTCCACTGATTTTTAGCAGCCTTAGTGGTCACATTGTATCTTGGCTGCTCCTGTGCCACCACTTTTGGTCTGACTTGGTGACGCTGGCCCTCAAATATTATTGTAGCCATCTGTAATGAATCCTTCCCTTTCAAAAGTGCTGAGTACAAACTGAACATAATGTTCAGACTCTGTTTTGGCTTAATCTATCAAATAAACAGCTTGTCTGGGGTTATTGACAAAAATGATAAGTCATTGTTTGCTGAAGGCTAAGGTTGTGTGTGGTCTCAAAGTTGACGAAAAGCATTTTCTCTTGTATTTCATTAAATTGTTTGATTGTTACATCTGTTATATAATTACATTTATAACAGCAGTTCTTTGCTTTGCATTTAATCCATGCAGCTAAAATAAAGCCGTAGATCAAATTTCCTCATCTGCACTCTTAAAAGTGATCTCTGTCTGAGAGGTTTGAGGCTGTCCTTGAACTATTTTAGAAGTTAATTCGATCTCTTTGACATCTTTGTGGTGTATCTAATTTGATACATTTTAGTCATTTTTAAATAGAGAATCATGATATGAATGTCCTTACTAATATCAATCAAAAACCTCTCAAGGTCTCAGTCTGAGGTAAATAAGAGTGTTCTTAAAAAAAGTGATACTTCATCCAAAAGTATAATAGCTATGATAGAAACAGGCGGAGAGTTGTCATAATTCATTTTAATTTCCCCCTCTAATGGCAATGGATCATTGACAAAACTGGATCAGACAGATTCAAGAACAAATAATTCATACGAGGGGTGCGTCCAAAAACGCATACTTTCTAAATAGGTACTTCTTTTGAATAAATAATTGAATAAGACCCCAAATAGTATATAGTATGAATGTGTGTAATAATGTGACCTATTGGCATCAGTTGCGTTGCTAAACTGCCATTCACAAATCCTCTCTCATGGCCTCTCTGAATGCTTAAATCTAAATTCATCTTTCTGAATTGTTCAAATATTGGTGTCCAGTATGCTGTTAGCCTGGAGACTAGTGTACATCATTCGTTTTTAAAAGCTTAACTTAAAGGTGTGCTATAAAGTAACTATTCTCAAAAACAGCTGCTGAGACCAACCACTCATCGGACGTTAAGACCAGAACGTCCACACGCAGCTACATTATTGTAACATCTGCTATGGGAGTGGATTCTTCTTAGGCCCATCTGGGAGAAGGTCCCTGCGGTCTCCAGAACCTTCTGGGAGAGAAAGATGTCCTGTCTGGGTCAGCCTGTTTAGGGCTCACCCTGTTCCCTGAACTCAGTGACCCTGTGGAGGTGAGGGGACATGCTACAGTCGCATTTTCCCCCTGTTAAGAAGCCAGAAGAGAGCAGACACAGAGTCGAAGCTTCCCCTGGGGAGCCCTACCGAAGCCTTTCAAGTTCTCCACAAGACCGCGCACTATGGACAACATGAACTGACGATGTATAAAAATCTTCTTTCTCTTTTTATAAAGGAATGACCTTGCAGGAGCATTTGATCAAAAACTCTGTATGTGGACGGGAAAACAAAACAAAGAAAGGCATAAAAACAAACTTTCTCTCATGTTGTACATGTAGTGGTACAAATTCTGCTCATGGTCAAATTTAGTAACACTTTGGTTACAGGGTATAGTTACAATTTATTTTGTATAGCGCTCTTCACACATTGTTTCAAAGCAGCTTTACAGAAAATCATGATGTTAATGTTTATAATACCTTAATATCTTCATGTCTTGTAGTCACATGTAGCAGATTAGAGCTGGGTGATATAATAATTTGTGACCCTGGACCACAAAACCAGTCATAAGGGTCGAAATTGAGATTTATACATTGAGAATAAATAAGCTTTCCATTGATGTTTGGTTTGTTAGGATAGGACAATATTTGGCCGAGATACAACTATTTGAACATCTGGAATCTGAGGGTGCAAAAAATCAAAATATTGAGAAAATCACCTTTAAAGTTGTCCAAATGAAGTTCTTAGCAATGCATATTACTAATCAAAAATTAAGTTTTAATATATTTACAGTAGGAAATTTACAAAATATCTTCATGGAACATGATCTTTACTTAATATTCTAATGATTTTTGGCATAAAAGAAAAATCTATAATTTTGACCCATACAATATATTTTTGGCTATTGCTACAAATATACCCCAGCGACTTAAGACTGGTTTTGTTCTCCAGGGTCACATATATATTTGGTAATGATACAAGCAATCAAGCAGTTGAGATTTGCTATATAGTATATATTGCTTTACATGAGTCTATAGTACTGTATGTATGCAGATAAAGTTGTACATATAGTATTTTATATAGAGCTGTGCTATAATATAGTTCGCAATTTGCTATTATTCAGATTGCCCAACAATACTTGATGTGGTCTAGAGCCTGTAGCCTGGGCCGGAGAGTTTTAACCTGGCCAGAAATCACACACAGAAGGCTGGAAACAAGGCTGCCGCTGCTGTGCCTCCTTGCATCGATAGTGCTACACACCACCGCACACTCTGGTTCCCACAATCAGTTAAAACAGTTGAAGAGCTCACTTTCTCTCATATAACCTGCCCCTCGCTCCGCCGCACAGCTGTCTTTCGTTTGGATTAAGCCAAGAATAAAGCAGGAAGTGGAAATTAAACAAGGGCAGAGGGGGGAAAAACAACACTGATCATTTAAGTTATCAAGGATGGAGAAATCCAACAACCCATGGAGTGGGTGGGACATCAAAGTTTTAATCTATGAAAATGATAACAGAAAACAGAGAAGCGATGGCTTTATTCTTTCACTTCACTGCTACTTTTGTATCCCGTCAGAGGATGTTTCTTGTAGACTTTTAGAGAACACAACCTTTTTACAGTTTCGCTAGTTTTTAATTTGTCTTTTAACAGTGTCCAATAATTAATGTCCAATTATTAATTTCACTAATTTCATAGCTAGGATTTGATGTATCCTAAATACATAATGATCGTCACTTTTTTTTGACAAATACATCTGGATTGGAGAAATGTAAAAAACATTGCACAATACAAATATTCTATTTACAAGTAACATTTACCTTGATTTACACGTGATTTATGATTTAGGGTATTTTAGTGGGTCAAGGACATTTGAAAAATAGCAAAAAAGCAATTATATCATTTTCAAGCATTTTTTCCCCCAAACTATATTTTTTCTAAGTAAGCATTCTTTTTTTTTTTTTTATTATGCATTGACACATTGTGTTTATTTTGATCTTCATTTAACAAAAAGGACAAAATGAAATGTTAACCTGCTTCCTCATTTTCCCACACTGCTGTTTGGCATACAAATGGGGAAACATTTTGTACCACTTAAGTAAAGTCGTGATTGTAGATTCCAATAATACAGACAGAATCTCTTTGCTTTCATCCTGCCTCCAGAAGTAATGAAAGAGGTCATGTCTGACGCACAGACCTCTGGAAACTACTGCAAAAAAGAGAATGTAACGTTAAAAGACTTCATGAATCAAAACTGAAGCATGTTTACATCTAAACGTGGCTCTTTCGCTGAGCTCAGCTGCTGGATGGCTAGATTATTTCTTCAGAAGCAAAAATGAGGCATAATAGGCAAAACTAGCATTATTAAGGATATTAAGGGGATATTCTACATCCACTAGTTCGACCTAATAATGTGCATTCAGCGTGTTCCTCTTATTCTGTTCATTTGCTCTGTGTGCTTTGGCCTGGCTATTACTGAAGGAAAATTATCTTTTTTCCCCCCACAAGGCCGAAGGAGGCCTGTATACTCGTGTGCTCTCGGCTCAGGCCAGTGAGATGTTGGCCAACACTGCCTCTCTTGTTCTGCCTGTCTCTGTGTTACCAGAGGTCATGGGATGAGTCGCACATGAAGGCAATGCGTAGAAGCAACACGGAAGACCTTTACAGCCTCTGCAGGTGGATAAATACCACACAAAAGTCATGACGGAAAGATGTGTGTGTTTGTGTTGTAGTCTGCTTCAGACCATAGAGCACCATCAGAAACAAGAGGGTTCTACTGTTACAGATGTTATGGGCCAGAACTTGTGCTGTTTATCTTCAAACTCCCAAATAGTGATGTTATTGTAAATAACCTTTTCCTAGAATGCTCTTTAGAGGGGCCGATGAGTTCTCAAACACATTCTTTTGCAATTAATTTTAATTATTAAATTCATTCTTATTTTTAACATCTTAAATTATTTAAAATTAATTTATTGAGTTAACACTGATAAAAAAAAAAAACATAACTGATGGCATTTGAGCACAAATAGACTTACAAATGGGTGAATAACTGGCAAAAAAAGTTTTCTAATCTTTTAAACTTAAATATTAGATGACCGTCTTATAATAATGCATGTTCTTTCCGCTTGTAAACATTAGAATAAACTGTCTTTTGTCTAGATGAGCAGTACATCCACCCAGCACTAGTAGTTTCAGACTAACAGAGACAGATCTGTGCATGACTCTGTGCCCTTAAAACCAGGACGAACTGAAAGAACTCGCATCCAGCGCTCTCCTGACAATTCATACAACCTCCCCGATCCATGTGTGTTTCAAAGTTCACTGCAACACTAATTTCATAGCTAGGATTTGATGTATCCTAAATACATAATGATCGTCACTTTTTTTTGACAAATACATCTGGATTGGAGAAATGTAAAAAACATTGCACAATACAAATATTCTATTTACAAGTAACATTTACCTTGATTTACACGTGATTTATGATTTAGGGTATTTTAGTGGGTCAAGGACATTTGAAAAATAGCAAAAAAGCAATTATATCATTTTCAAGCATTTTTTCCCCCAAACTATATTTTTTCTAAGTAAGCATTCTTTTTTTTTTTTTTATTATGCATTGACACATTGTGTTTATTTTGATCTTCATTTAACAAAAAGGACAAAATGAAATGTTAACCTGCTTCCTCATTTTCCCACACTGCTGTTTGGCATACAAATGGGGAAACATTTTGTACCACTTAAGTAAAGTCGTGATTGTAGATTCCAGTAATACAGACAGAATCTCTTTGCTTTCATCCTGCCTCCAGAAGTAATGAAAGAGGTCATGTCTGACGCACAGACCTCTGGAAACTACTGCAAAAAAGAGAATGTAACGTTAAAAGACTTCATGAATCAAAACTGAAGCATGTTTACATCTAAACGTGGCTCTTTCGCTGAGCTCAGCTGCTGGATGGCTAGATTATTTCTTCAGAAGCAAAAATGAGGCATAATAGGCAAAACTAGCATTATTAAGGATATTAAGGGGATATTCTACATCCACTAGTTCGACCTAATAATGTGCATTCAGCGTGTTCCTCTTATTCTGTTCATTTGCTCTGTGTGCTTTGGCCTGGCTATTACTGAAGGAAAATTATCTTTTTTCCCCCCACAAGGCCGAAGGAGGCCTGTATACTCGTGTGCTCTCGGCTCAGGCCAGTGAGATGTTGGCCAACACTGCCTCTCTTGTTCTGCCTGTCTCTGTGTTACCAGAGGTCATGGGATGAGTCGCACATGAAGGCAATGCGTAGAAGCAACACGGAAGACCTTTACAGCCTCTGCAGGTGGATAAATACCACACAAAAGTCATGACGGAAAGATGTGTGTGTTTGTGTTGTAGTCTGCTTCAGACCATAGAGCACCATCAGAAACAAGAGGGTTCTACTGTTACAGATGTTATGGGCCAGAACTTGTGCTGTTTATCTTCAAACTCCCAAATAGTGATGTTATTGTAAATAACCTTTTCCTAGAATGCTCTTTAGAGGGGCCGATGAGTTCTCAAACACATTCTTTTGCAATTAATTTTAATTATTAAATTCATTCTTATTTTTAACATCTTAAATTATTTAAAATTAATTTATTGAGTTAACACTGATAAAAAAAAAAAACATAACTGATGGCATTTGAGCACAAATAGACTTACAAATGGGTGAATAACTGGCAAAAAAAGTTTTCTAATCTTTTAAACTTAAATATTAGATGACCGTCTTATAATAATGCATGTTCTTTCCGCTTGTAAACATTAGAATAAACTGTCTTTTGTCTAGATGAGCAGTACATCCACCCAGCACTAGTAGTTTCAGACTAACAGAGACAGATCTGTGCATGACTCTGTGCCCTTAAAACCAGGACGAACTGAAAGAACTCGCGTCCAGCGCTCTCCTGACAATTCATACAACCTCCCCGATCCATGTGTGTTTCAAAGTTCACTGCAAGTGCACCAAAAATAGAAAGAAACAGCGTGAAGGTCTCAGCATCAACCATATGAAAACGATTTTCTTTGAAGGTGTTTTTCATACAAAAGCTGTTCATAATTTAAAGGATGCTAACATGCTAGTACATCTACATGCTAGCCTCACTTTGCATCTATGGTGTTCACGTTTAGAACAGAACTAACCAAAATAATAACAGCGTATGGGTTTGGAACAACATAGGGTGATTAAATAATGACAACAACTATTTCTTCAGTTCATTTAGAGGATAACAACAACTAAACATTACAGACTTTTATATCCATAGTCTCTAAAGGGTGAGGAGAAATATGAGACTGGCTCTGAAGGTCAAGTGTGCAGGGGGTGGGGGTGGCAGGGGTTAATGAGCATGTCAGAGGGGGTCTTACGCACATACATGAGTGTGTGAAAGGGTTAAAACGGTTTTAGTCAGGGAGAGCAACCCCAGATTAAATGGCCAGTAGAACAATACCACGGATTTAGTTCAGATAACCCACATTAACAACCAGCGAGATGGAACCTTTTAGCCCCGAAACAAAATAATAAGTATCTTTACCACCAGCCTGTTAACTACCATCTGTTGGGCCGCTGACCAGACCCTCTGGCTTCAGCGAGCATGTCGTTTAGTGTGGGAGCGAGAGGTGGCTGGAGGGGGAGGAAAGAAAAAGATTAAAAGAAACAGTCAATCTATTTCACAAAAGTGATTTATTTATAATGTCAGTTATTTTTAAAAACGTTAAAGCAGCATACCAATAATGGAGCCACAAAATAGATTTTA
Source organism: Sinocyclocheilus rhinocerous (assembly GCF_001515625.1). Taxonomy (NCBI): domain Eukaryota; kingdom Metazoa; phylum Chordata; class Actinopteri; order Cypriniformes; family Cyprinidae; genus Sinocyclocheilus; species Sinocyclocheilus rhinocerous. The sequence goes on along the minus strand of NW_015659953.1, from coordinate 28,167 downwards.
AAATAAATAGTTGCAATTATTCATATTAATAATCAAATTAATTATTGCAACAGTTATTGCAACACATCACATTTTTCTTCATTTTGACTGTGGACAGACACGTTACTTGATGCTGTACATATAGGCTGCTTACAATTGCCATGCAACCAAGCAACTTGGCACACAAACATAACTATCTGCATTTTGCAGCGGCTTCAAACATGGGTTATCCAATCAGAATTTAGAGTTTAGATGTTTGTGGGATGAGAAAGTACACTGAAGATCTACCAATTGCAACATAATGCAGCAAGCTCTGCTGATGCTTTTGAATAATGATGCATTTAATAATGTGCAAATAATGCAAGCCAAACATCCCTCTTTTGAAATTTTACTATCCGCATCTTGATTAAATGTGTGTTCACAATGTGTTTCAGATGATACAACACATGGTGCTATACTAGAGCTTTTTATTGATTTCTGGTTTGGCAGCGTCACATCTGTCAGATCAATACAACAGTCCCCATCTGCCCTCCACCACATTTGAGTGATACAATAAATGGCAAAATAAATAAGAACTTTATTTAATCCATGAGGCTGGCAGTTCTCCTTAGAGATTATTTTCTTATAAGAAAGTTCTTAAGACACGTATCTACTTTAGCATTACACAGAGTAGATGCACATAAAATCGGCAGATGCACATATAATCACCCATTCAAGATGACAATGATTGTTAATAATGTAAATCTTTAAGAGCAGCATTTAGGTACCATATATTAGCTACCATATCCATTATCAGCCAATATTAGATTAAAAAAAATATATATATATTTTGTAGATTCAGCCCAAACTAAACAAAATAAAAATAAAAAAGAGAGAGAAAAAAATTATACTGAATATTTAATTGTGCTGCTTAATTTCTCTATTTAGATTATATCGCTCACTTAAAGTTCATCTTTAAAAAGACTAATCATTTAATAACATTGTTAAATATAATATTTAGCAAATCTATATATATATTATAAAATATTTAAATATATCTAAATATTTAATTTAATAATAGTACATACATTGGCATTAGTGGGCCATCATATGAAAATAATTGGACAAAAGAAAAAAAAACTTTTAAAAATAATGGTACATAGTTGTTCTCACATATCCTCAAGTTTTTATTTTTTTATCAACGTTCTCAAGTGAACTGTCATTCTCTTTTCAATATACTATGAATCAGGCCATGCTAATTCCAATATCAGACATACTGCTTAGGAATGCAAATTAGGAAACAGTTTTAGTCGCCTTTTAGAACAGTCTGATTATAAGTAACAAAACAGCACATGTATGTAAGCATATGCTTATGAGTTTTTGTGTGTATCTGATAATGATGGTCTGTGCGGTTAATCCCGGAAGTGGGGCCAGATACAGGTTAACGCACTTTTCCAGATGCCCTGTGGCTGTTTTCCCCCATGTTGCCATCAGTCACAGCTCAATGGCCAGTCCTATCCTCTTTCTTTTATTCTCACACATGAACACACTCGCTCTCAGGTGCGAGAGCCTGTAAGAGGTGCAGGGGCAGTGGTGGGAAAGCCTCCACTCTTTAAGGATGACAAACATCTGTGTAAGCCATCAAAACAGCTGCTGAGCTTTTCTCGCTCTCACTCTCCAAACTCAGCAACTCCTCCACCCCCACCACCGCTTGAACCGCTGTTTGTCTAACGCCCCCAAAGGCTTCCATCCAGGCCTCGACGCGGGACAAGAGCAAATGAGAGATTCATCATCACAGGAAGTTGGGGCTGATCAAAGCGCTACACGGGTCTTCTAAGTACGACCATTACCTGGGTCGCAGGGTCCTCCGCACCGACCCTCTTCACATGAGTTGAGAAAGTCGAGATTGCATTTTGTTGTAAGGATAATTACTTTGCCAGTTAATTGCTTCTTGGAGAGGGAGATTGTTTTAATATTAATGTCTGTGGGGGATGTGAAATTAGAAACGTAGCTGGGCTTTGGCACTCTGATCAGAGGGTCTGGTGTGTGGAGTGAGAAGAGTCTCTTTGATTCTCTCCTGAGTTTTACAGTCCAGCGACCACATTGTTATTCCTGAGCTGTTTGCTAATGAGATTTCCAGTCAAGTTGAAGCCATGTCCCATCTTATAAAACTTAAGACCACTTCTTCTTGCCTTTTCCCAAAAAAGGTAGCAGGACGCCAGTAGTCTATCTCCCAGTCCCATCACTACACCAGAGAGGAAGGATTCTAGCGGGACGCTTCAGCTAATAGTGCTAGTCAAGTCACCTTTATCTCTAAAGCGCTTTATACAATACAGATTGTGTCAAAGGATCTTCACAGCGATAAACAGGAAATAGCAGAAGCAATTATGGAAACTCAACTATGAAGTTCAGAGTGAAATGCCGCTGGGCCCCAGTAAAATATTACTGCCAGATTTGCGAATTAATCACTCTTTTGATCGAATCAGTCAAATAGGTTTGCAAAATGTCTGTGATTCAGTTTGATTCATTTGGACACTTCACTCACGCAACACAAAAACAAAACAAAAAAGCGCTGGATAAGGTGGATATTTACCTACAATCTATTGTATGAAACAAAACAAACACATTTCTTTATCTGTCAACAATGAAGCAGCTCTTTATTGCACATACAGACTGTACTGCAGGCAAAGTCATTTATATAAATATATCCATGGCAGTAAAGTTTTTTTTTTTGATTCGATAAAAAAACCCGAATCATAAGACTCATTTGGTCATGTTGCATGTTTTTGATTCACTAAAAAGGGCTGACTCATAAGAGACATTTGGTCATGAATCAGACTACACTTATCACGCTGTCTGTTTTTGATTCACCAAAAATAACTAGCTTATGAGTGTTCGTATTGACCGTATTAGACATAAAGTAAAAGATTGCTTTTGTGATGACAAGTATCGATAGCACAACTGTTCAAATGAAGATCATGAACGGAATTCACTCTCAATTCAGTTTTGAGTTCATTTACAGAACATTCATAACCATGCTATGTATTTGTCATTCCAAAAAAGAACCAACAAGCCTATTTTTGTGTGAATGTGGCCCCTGAAGTACCATTTTCATGGATTCTGTCCCACTCAAGCCAAAGGCAGGGAAGGGGTGTACAAACGTAGAGCGCATATTCCCCAGACTGCAGTGGAGCCACACAGTGGGAAGTGGATGAAAGTAAACATGGCATGTGGAGGGAAAAAATATGCTGAAATCGCTTTCTCTAAAAAAAAAAAGATGTCTGACGAAATTTGGGTGACCTCCTGGCCTTTCCCACAGCCATAGAAACCCCAGAGTCTGCAGGCCACAGCCCGCCACTGCAGCGGGTAAACCATGATACAGTTCCTCTCTCTGTCTCTCTCCCTCCCATGCTGTTGCATTCTTTCCTTTTCTGACCCCCACTCTCCTTACATGTCCTAATTACTTTACTTCCATGACGATAATGTGTCTTTCTTAACAGCATGGGGTTCAGAACAAATCCCTAACCAGAATGTTTGAGGAGTACCTAAACTGTGCTGCTTTGCTGTATAAGTTCTGTAATAGAATGACAAAAAAAAAAAAAGACTCCCTCTTGGCCGACCTATAACCCAAAGAGCAGTAGCTACAGTAGAGGTGTACTGTGAAATCCCCTTGGTTCAATGTCCAAAAAGTCAAAGAAACCGAGAGAAGGTCCATGACCAAAAATCCATGATGAGTTGTCCATTAGTTGACTAATCCAAAACATCCGTATCTATGACAACATTACTGTTGAAAAGAGAAAGAAAACAAACAGAGTTTGAGCAAAAGGCTGTTTATCCAACAGTGGCCTAAATGTGCCTGCTTTGATTTGGTGAATGAAGTCTAGTTTAAAACACATGTGCCAAGTTCTTGTAATCTTTGCATTTATATTGGTTTCATGTGATTTTTAAAACCTTTTAAACCATTAAAAAAAAAAAGTTTGTTTACAGACTTTAAAAAACGTTGTGGTGTGTTAAAAAATATAACAAATTATTAATTTAGAACTTAGAACTGTTTTTTTTTCTTCATTACTGTATCAAGGCCAATCACGTATCACCCTTTTAAATTTATGCCATCATTGTATTAAAGAAATAGTTCACACCAAAATGAAAATTTTGTCATCCTTTAATCACCCTCCTGTTGTTCCAAACATGTATGAATTTCTTTATTCTGTTGAACACAAAAGAAGATATTTTAAAGAATGTTGGTAACCAAACAGCTGCTGATAGTTATTGACTTCCAAGTATTTATTTTCCATGGAAGTCACTGGCTACCAGAAACTTTTTGGTTACCAACATATCTCAAAATATTTACTTTTGTGTTCAACCGAATAAAGAAAGTTTGTAACAACTTAAGGGTAAATGTAAAGTAAATGATGACAGAATTGTAATTTTTGGTTGAACTATACCAGGGGTGGCGAACGTCGGTCCTGGAGAGCCGCAGCCCTGCAGAGTTTCGCTTCAACCCTAATCAAATACACCTGAACAAGCTAATCAAGGTCTGAACGGTTACTAGGAAGCTACAGGCAGGTGAGTTTTAATTAGGGTTGGAGCTGAACTCTGCAGGGCTGCGGCTCTCCAGGACCGGAGTTCGCCACCCCTGAACTATACATTTAAGTCATTGTATTTTGTAATGTTTAAAAAAAAAAAATATATATAGTGATAATGTTCTTATAGTTGGATGCTTCATATGCATTTATGTTTTTCAAAGATTTCATAAGCATATTATTTTTTTGTAACTAATTAAAAAAAACTTCTTTCATTTGATAGCTGGCCAATTAGAGCACACCTCGCTTTTCAGACCGATGAGCTTTGTAAAAATCGACGCGTTTCAGAAAGGCGGGGCATAGAGGAGCAACAATAATGTACATTATGTGGAAAATAATGTGTTTTTTTAACCTTAAACCGCATAAACACATTGCATTACACCAAATACACAAAATAATGTTATTTTTAGCAACGTCATATGACCCCTTTAAGATATCAATTTTGAATAAAGAGTTTACATTGCCCACAAGTAACCTCATACAGTGAATACTCGGTACACATAATCAAATGTACTTGAAGAATGTGTTTAATTTTCAGACTAAGGTTTAAGACTAAGGTCTCATCAATGACCAAAACAAGTACATCAGGATTTTAGTCGGGTTCAGATAAGTTCAGACAGTGCCAGAAAACTTTAGAAGACTGAACAGAAGCTATTGAATTCTCCTCCATAGACTCTGTCTGACTGTTTAATATAGGCTACTCAAGGCTGTCTGAAATGCAATATACATGCTCCATTCTATTGAAAGCAATATAACTTTGAACATCTAAATGAATAATACACTGCATATGAGACCAGGCTGAGAATATTGAATGTTTCTATGGCATTGAGGAGAGGAAAATGATGGGAAATGTATGTGACCAGTCAAAACAAAGCAATAGACATTTCCTCACATCTGATTGGCTGTGCCTCCCAGGCTCTTGCTCACTCTCCCTTCCCCCACTCAGCCCCAAAATGAGCAGAAGTGCTCGCGCCAGCTCTCCCAGATTTCTGCAGTCTAAAGTCCAAAGCTGATTTACATTTAGGGGAGGGCCATTGTGTATAATACAGAGCGCTAGTCTAATCTGAGCTGAAAAGGCTTTAGCCAAGCGTTAGATTGTCCTGATCATAGCTTTGGCCAAATAACATACTCTCCCTTCTATACACAGGCCCTTTATAAAGCTGATTAATGAGAGAAAGACTGTAAAATGTCTAGCACTGAGCAGATAGCACTCAGACCGCATTGGTAGGCCAACTTCTTTAAGGTATTTTAATTATTAAAGAGTTATTAATTTATAAATATTATTATACCTTGGGGAGTTTAATCACATGACATTTTATAACCTCAAGGAGCATTTATCATTTATAATATCAGGACAGTTTTTTCACGCTGATTTTTACTCTATTTTAGAGGTGTATTCAAAAATGGTAAGTTAATAACAAAACAAACTTTAACAAACTTAAGTTAATACAATATTAATAAAGTTAATAAATGGAAAATTGAACTATAATCTTAGATTACCCTGGGGAAAAAAGCAAAACAAAACAAGAAAATCTGTCTGTCTGAAGTCAGTAAGAGAGACATGTAGTGTTTCAGGCTCACAGACATTAATTTGTATGTGTGTGTGTGTGTGTGTGTGTGTGACTTGACTCCACTCCCCTGAGAGTGTGAGTGTGCACACTTCCCCTAGAAGTTAAGGGTTAGGGTGTGCCACTGCCGCAGTACATGTACAACCAGTCCTCTCAGTACTCTTCTCTCACGAGAGGTTAGGCAATTTAACACACACTTAACCTGTCACTGAGTTCATACCAGACACATATGGTCTTACATAATGTCTGAGTCCTATTCACAAATACTCATTAATGCATACCATGCATATACCCTCCAACACAGCCTCCAGCACAACCTATTTTAACTGCAAAACCCTTTTCAAGATTTCATAAAAACCACTGATTCAGCATCTGCCCAAAGGTAGCACTAGACGCTCCTGATCGGCACACTTAGTGGAGATCTTTACAAAGGCTCCTGCACAGCTTGGGCTGTACGTCAGCACTGAACAGAGGGCTTTGAGCCATCACTTCCTGTGGGGCAGTGGTCAGTGTCTGTCCATCCCTGACACGCTGGAGCTCCGAGAACCATCTGCTGTCCATGCTCTCTGATCTGAGAATGTTTTTCTTAAGACAACACAACCAGACCTCTGAAGGTACAGTAAAATGTTCATCATTTCATGTACTCAAATACGCATTTCTGGACTTGATGTCAAGACGGACAGGATTTGGTGGTGAAAAACAAGGACCCAGAGGAAAATTGTATGCTCAGAGGTTGCTCTTTTATAGTTATAATGGAGTTCTCAGATTATCAACTTTGTCTCTTGCATTGCTCTTCTTGCTGCTAAAACAATTGAGAAATTAAAGAGATCTCATTTGTGATTTTTCCATCCTATGGGGACGCACATTTCCCTAACAAGGTCTACTTTGTGGTGTGGCACCATTTCACAAGCTACAGATGGCACGGATCCTGCTAGCGTTGCGCAAAGCATAAGGGTTGTTAATGACTCTGCACTCTCAAAACAATTCCTGAGAAGAGCCCAGGCAGGAGGCTTGCACTAGTTGACGGGTGGAGCTCAAGTCACCTTGATGTCTAGTTTTCAGAGCCAGTCTGTGGGCAGGAGAGTGGACAGAAATGACAGTTTAATGTGCAGCTGCTGATACCAGATTGACAGCTGGCATGCTGCTATCAGTACTGAGAAGTTGCAAAGCTACTAACTTAACCACATTTTTTAGCAGATTGATAGCAGCCTAGCTTTTAAAATGAGTAGCTAGTTTTTTTTTTTTTGACAAACAGCGGTGAATAGCATGATAAAATGCTATGCAAAACACAAAATCGCTATTTATGTACAATACCACTCACGCACAGCCTTACAGCCAATAAACTGTCTCCATCAAAAGAAGCACTGGGTGGTTCGATTCATTTCAGTAAATTGGGATGCTTCATATAAATGAACAAATTCACAAATATTATACACACATATTAACTACTATAATCTTACGAAATGTTATAGGCTAATATTTATTAAAATGCTGCTGTTCATAACTAAGTTTTACAATTTTACAGGTGCTATTAATTTATCCTGATCCGTTCAAATACTGTTTAATGCTGTCACCATGCAAAACTTGTTTTAAGCCAGATAAATACAGTTTGAGTATGTACATTACTTAAATAAAAACTGTGACCATTAAAAAAACGATGTTCTAAATAGTACAAATGTGTGTAGTATGAATGAAATCCTGACATACACTCTTAAAAATAAAGGTGCTTCAAAAGGTTCTTCAAGTGATGCCATAGAAGAACTATTTTTGGTTCCACAAAGAACCATTCAGTCAAAGGTTCTTTAAAGAACCATCTCTTTCTTACCTTTTTATAATCTGAAGAACCTTCTTTCGCCACAAAGAACCTTTTGTGAAAAAGAAAGGTTCTTCAGATGTTAAAGGTTCTTTATGGAACCATTTAGACAAAAAGGTTCTTCTATGGCATCGTGAAGCACCTTTATTTGTAAGAGTGTAAATAGCTTTGATTTACTTCAGTTTAGAAATGTATTCGGTTTGGAATTCAAAAAAAGATTTACTTACATGATTCCAGTAATGGTTATGTTTAGGGGTGGACCTTCATAGTTTCTAAAAAATCGTATGATTTGCGTCATATGAAATTGACACCTCGTTAAATAGTTACATCTTCTATGAAATCAGGTTGGAACTCAGAAGTTTCTGTCTGTATTATTAAACTCAATGTGGTCCAAAACTTTCAAGCTTCAAAAAAAAACAAAAAAACATTAAGGTGTCTGTATAATTTCTATAACTGAATTGTATAACATTTCCTATTGTCATGTAAGTTTTTCAAAGCTTTCATCTAATATTTATATTTTACTTAACCTTTATTTATTTCAGCTTTATTTTGATGATTTTTCATAGTTTTAATTTTAGTTCACAATAACAACACCCATCCTCATATTGTCACGGAAACACCTGCCTCACCAGCCGAATCAGCCTCCTACACCCGCTCACAATCACCTGATTACTGATCACGGACACCTGCACCCATATACCACACCAGTCAAATACACACTCACCTCAGTCACTCGTCGGCTGGTCTCAAGGTTACAAGCTTCTCCGCATGGGTTCCTTGCCTCCCGATCTGCCTACCAAACCTCGGATTCCTCAGTTCTCGGCCGGAGGACCAGAGTGCCGACCCCAGATAAGACTGTGTTCTATGCTTCCATTTATCCCTACGTTTGACTCTTTATCAAAAGAAGCACTGGGTGGTTCGATTCATTTCAGTAAATTGGGATGCTTCACATAAATGAACAAATTCACAAATATTATACACACATATTAACTACTATAATCTTACAAAATGTTATAGGCTAATATTTATTAAAATGCTGCTGTTCATAACTAAGTTTTACAATTTTACAGGTGCTATTAATTTATCCTGATCCGTTCAAATACTGTTTAATGCTGTCACCATGCAAAACTTGTTTTAAGCCAGATAAATACAGTTTGAGTATGTACATTACTTAAATAAAAACTGTGACCATTAAAAAAACGATGTTCTAAATAGTACAAATGTGTGTAGTATGAATGAAATCCTGACATACACTCTTAAATTTTTTTTTTTTTGACAAACAGCGGTGTATAGCATGATAAAATGCTATGCAAAACACAAAATCGCTATTTATGTACAATACCACTCACGCACAGCCTTACAGCCAATAAACTGTCTCTATCAAAAGAAGCACTGGGTGGTTCGATTCATTTCAGTAAATTGGGATGCTTCATATAAATGAACAAATTCACAAATATTATACACACATATTAACTACTATAATCTTACGTAGACAAAAAGGTTCTTCTATGGCATCGTGAAGCACCTTTATTTTTAAGAGTGTACTACATTCGTCATGTTGCGTCACTTCACTGCCATTCAAACTCCTCTCCTGTGGCCTCATGGGATAGTAAAGTGTCCAACAGAATCACAGCACAAGTAGGTCTTCCAGGACGCAGGGTCTGTTTGCAAGGTAAATAAATACTATGATGGTACACAATAGCTTTGGAATTTCCAAAATACCTAGTAAGCTACATTTAGTAAGCTACATTTTATTATTAGTTTGTAGTGAAGCTAACTACTGTAGCACTGCAAATGTGAAAAGTACTGTAATATGATGGGCATAGTGATATGCTAGGCTAACTAGAGTCACCTATGTCTGTGGATGAAGAGTTAAGCCTTACAGCTAAAGTACAAACTTTTCCTTACTGTATATTTTAAATCAGCTGCAATTTCCAGCTAAAATGAACACTTGCGGCAATTAAACACCAACAACTTTTATTCTTTTTCACACAAATCATGATTACAGGGTCTGGTTATCGATTAATGAAACTAATTTCCACATGGTTCTATGCACAATACTATGCTATGACCTCAAAAAGCTCAATGTATTGTAAACAAATACATTTTGATGATTGAATCACATAACTAGGTCCATATATACATTTACATTTAGTCATTTTGCCGACGCTTTTATCCAAAGCGACTTACAATTGGGGAATACATAAAGCGATTCTTCTTAAAGAGGCAAACAGACACAGGAAGTGCTTGAAATACCAAGTTTTAGGCATTGTTCAAATAAGTACAAGCTAGAAAAGGGAAGGAATAAATAAAGAGAAAGAAAAAAAGTTTTTTTAAAAGCCATATTTATGGTTTTACTGATGTAGTAAACTTGCTCTGTAGCTCACGTGGTACAGATTTGCACTTGCGATGCGGAGCGCTCAGGTACGAGACCTGTGAAACATGGTAAAAGAGCTCAAAGACTTAAACAAGCAAGCAAAAATTAGCATGGTTGCTTCAGCAGCTGTGTTTTTTTCTCATGTTTGCTTTTGTTAATGCTATCGGTTAGGTTTAGGGTAGGGTTTAGCCAGTGTGGGTGGTACTTTACAACAGCCTAACATAAAATGTTACCAGATTCATGTTTTGGAAAACTGAACACGCACTTTGAAAGTCTCGCGAAAAGTGCAATAAACAAGGAAATATAATTTTGCAGAAATGTCACCACAGGCATGTATTTCCAATGAGCCTAGTTTGGTTGCTTTAAGGCTGAAATACACGACATGGCTTTTCTGAACTGATTGAAAAACACTAGACATCATAAACTTGCCGACTTTGTAAATGGTTACAGAAAAAATCTGGACATCAATTGCTAAACGATTGACTTCAAAGTCTGTGCCCATCATACACTATGCAATTTCCTACAAAATCTGTCAACTCTGACTGACGAAAATCTGCAGACTGCCTCTGATTTTTGGTGACTAGAGATTTTTTGACTCCTCCAGACTGTAAATCAAGGCAAAAATCTGTACAAAAGTCATGTAGTGTATTCCAGTCTTTTGCTAAGGGTAGTTTGCTGCCATGTGAGTGAAGCCATCCCTCCCAGATCAATAGAGAGCTTTTGGGTATATTGACTGCTGAGAAAGCCATGCTGTTGGGCCTGTGAGGAGAAACGGGAGAGCGAGAAGAGGGGCCAATGACGTCAGCACCCATTACCCGTGGCACCACCCCTCTAATTAAACAAGCCTGAGCTCCCTAGAGATGTGAGAGAGGGAGAGAAGTCTAAACATCCCAATCTCCTGTCTGCCTCTGCCAATAAACTGTCTCCATCAAAAGAAGCACTGGGTGGTTCGATTCATTTCAGTAAATTGGGATGCTTCACATAAATGAACAAATTCACAAATATTATACACACATATTAACTACTATAATCTTACAAAATGTTATAGGCTAATATCACACACACACACACACACACACACACACTCACACACACACACAGGATCCTCATATCCCTAAACCCAGGCACTATCTCCTTTCATTTCCTCCCAGAAAACATCTCTCCCTCTAACCAAATATGAAGGGGGAAAAATCTTATTAGTGATGCCCTTGAATCCAGCTACAAATGTATTTCCATTCTCAATGTGAGTGAGGGCCTAAGCGTTTCTGATATGATGCCAGCGCTTTTCATCCGGCTCTAGGGGGGGTCTACCTAAAAAGGACACACATGACCGCCATTCATCTGCCTCAGAATGGGGGAAGGGATTGTGTATGATGCCGAGGAGGTTTGTATGTGTGTGTTTGTGTCAATTGGGTAGGGATTAGCCTACCGCTATCTCGTCAAGCTCTGGTGCCATCTGCCAGTGACTTAGCAAAAATGCAAATCAGACACCCAGAATGCACAGCAGCCACGCTCCATCGGAATAGCCTATAAAAATAGGTCAGTGGAGCTATGATCCTTGTGTCTGCGGCAATGCGCTCTGCGGCTTTATGGCGTGCGCGTTTAGAAAGGGAGGTCTGATGAACAGTCAGTGGGGAGGAGAAAGAGTCAGGAGGGACCCTCGTGAGCAGGTGAAATGTCACCAGGGATGGAGAAAGAGGATAAAAGAAAAAGAGAGCAAGACGATTTAAGACAGGGATGAAAGTAAGAAGCAAAAGGAGTCAGGGGAACATTTGAAATGAGCCTTGGCAGCAAAACAAAGGCTTTGCCTGACTGTGTCATCTACCAGGTGCAGAAGAGTGGCACAACATTCGCCGGCTCACAATTACCCGACGCCTGTCCATCAGTCTGTTAGAACAGCTATCCTAAACCCAAATCAAATCACTAACAATTTCAACCCTGCAATGGAGTGTTCAACCATAGCGCATTCTTTTTTATCGACTGCTAAAAAAAGATCAAAGACCCCTAGACGGTAATGTGCGTATTAATGAAAGTGAGATGGCTGATGCAACATTGTGGCAAGCCTTTTGCAACCCAGGCAGCTGAGCTCTATTCTTTGCAGGATGACTTGTATGAATAATGTATCCATTAGAGTAAAGCCTCTCTCTTTCTCTCTCCAGCTCTCTGTTTCTTTCTAGCAGATCAGACTAGCGTAGCTAGAGAAAGAGGAAGACATACACAAGGCCTTTATTCATATATAATAAAGCGGAAAGGACGAGTGTAACCTTTGCTTTTTTAATTCCTTTAAATCAGAGCAAGCTGGAGACTTGCCTTTCCAACATGTTGTTCTTGATAACTTGTAAGTATCGCCACACACAGCCTGGCCTTAGTATTTGTTTAATGTTTAATGGTTGCTTTATATTGAGCAATCGCAGCGGCACATGGCCAATCTCTTCAAAGCAGGACACAAATAAAAGATATTCAGAGAATATAATCATATATATACAGTAGGTCTAAAAGTATTAGATCATGTGAAAAGTGAAAGTGAAAAATTTTTAGCCCACAAAAAAAGTTTTAATAATTTTCTAATTTTAATAGTGTAGTGATACACAGAAGTCATTTTTTAAACCAACCAGCTTTCTATTTGTCAATGCACTGAATTTGTGTAAAAAAAAAAAAAAACTTGAACCCGCTGCAAACTCTGCATGGGGAAGTCTTTCACCCTCACACAATATTCCTGATCACATGGATTCCTATTAAAATAATTTTGTCCATGAAAATGTGAAGAACGATGGTAAATATGACTGCACCTTTAGAAAACTGATAAAGAAAGAGAGAAAGGGAGATGCCAAGAAAGAGAATGAGGCAGGCCCAACTGTGCAGTGCACCCGGCTGTAATCACGGCTGGATTACGAGTGACTCTCTCTCCACACTGCCTGCCAAACATTTTGTCCCAGATTATGGCCCAGATGCAGCAAGCACTAAGCTGCACAAGTCGGTCAATGGCTGCTCTCGATCAGCAGAATTACTGCACACAGAGCAGTAGGGGGTGGCAGCCGAGCTGGGCCAACTTTCCCCCCACTTCTGCACTCAAAAACCAAATGCAAGATGGGTCTGATTTGCACAAATGGTCTCTGAGCTCTTCCCGGGCTATGCAATCAAAAACAGAGCTAATACACACTTAGACAAGGGTGGTTGATGCATGACATATTTTTATAAACATCAAAATTGTAGGTTAAAATTTGTATGAATGTATATAAATCCATTCTTGCCTCAGAGTAAAAAAAAATAATAATAACAATAATTACGACTTTATATTTCACAACTGCAACTTTGTTCCATAATTGTGAATTAATTTCAATTGTATACTTCATAATTACTTTATATCTCACAGTTGCAACTTTTTTCCTACAAAATTACTTTAGAAATGCAGAGCACAAATTCCAAGTATGGGACACCATACTTGGCTACACGTCATGTCACTTTCACTTTCACTTATTTGAAATACATTTATTATGCTAAGTATAATACAAATACATTTACATAGTTATGTGTTTAATTAAAATACCCTGCAATTGTACTTTCGTATACTAAACTCGTATACTCGTAAATTGGAACATCTAATTTTGTGCTTAATGCACTTTAATTGTGCGAATGTAGTGCTGAGGTCCAACTAAAGATATACTTACGTATATTTGATTGTGCTAAAGTGGAACTATTGCAAATATACTTCAGGTACACTTTAAATATCCTGCATTTAAAGACTTATATTATACAGAGATCATTCAATCGTTGTTAATAGTGATATTAAAACACATTTTAGGCATAATATTAAGATATGTGCATTGTGCAATAAAGAAATACTTCAAATAAAGTTTAATTAAGTTGGCTTGAGAAAGCCAACTTACTGATCTACTATTTAAACTTATTATTATTCTTCTGAGCCAAAATTTAAACACTATCTCCTCCTAGAGCTTTAAAGCTATAACCACCAAACTCGGCCCAGACCTTCAGACTGGTCTGACTCGGTGTACTATATCTTTTCTAACTGATCCGGCTTACGGTTTTCGTAAACCAGACTATCAAAATCACCTAAAATCCCATAGACTTTCATTGAGGGGGTGAAAACGACCGACTAAGCTGGGTTTAAGGTGGGTTTTAGCTTTTTTTTTTTTTTACTGAATCAACTGGTTTTAGCTGGATTAGCATAGAACCATGCTAGCAACATGCTAGTAACTTGCTAATCATGCTAGAAACATGTTAACAAAATGCTAGTCACTTTCTAATCATGCTAGAAATGTACAATCAACATGCTAATAATGTTAACAACATGCTAGTACCATGCTAATCATGCTAGAAACATGCTAGCAACATGATAATAATGTTAACAACATGCTAGTACCATGCTAATCATGCTAGAAACATGCTAGCAAAATGCTAATAAATTGCTAATTATGCTAACAACATCCTAGTAACATGCTAATCATGCTAGAAACGTGCAAGTAACTTGCTAATCATGTTAACAAAATGTTAACACCATGCTAGTAACGTGCTAATCATGCTAGAAACATGCTAGCAACTTGTTAAACATGCTAGAAACATGCTAGCATTATGCTAATCATGCTAGAATCATGATAACAACATGTTAGTAACTTGCTAATCATGTTAACATGCTAGTAACATGCTAATCATGTTAGAAACGTGCTAGTAACTTGCTAATCATGCTAACAAAATGTTAACACCATGCTAGAAACATGCTAGAAACTTGTTAAACATGCTAGAAAGCATCATGCTAGTAACATGCTAATCATGTTAACATGCTAGTAACATGCTAATCATGTTAGAAACGTGCTAGTAACTTGCTAATCATGCTAACAAAATGTTAACACCATGCTAGAAACATGCTAGAAACTTGTTAAACATGCTAGAAAGCATCATGCTAGTAACATGCTAATCATGCTATTAACATGCTAATCATGCTAGAATCATGCTAGCAACATGCTAGTAACCTGCAAATCATGTTAACAACATGCTAGTAACTTGCTAATCATGCTAACAACATCCTTGTAACTTGCTAATCATGCTAACAACATGTTAAACATGATAGAAACATGATAGCAACATGCTAGTAACTTGCTAATCATGCTAACAACATGTTAATAACACGCTAATCATGCTAGAATCATGCTAGCAACATGTTAACCATAATAGTAACATGCTAGTAACTTGCTAATCATGCTATTCATGCTAGAAACGTGCAAGTAACTTGCTAATCATGTTAACAAAATGTTAACACCATGTGCTAATCATGCTAGTCATGCTAGAAA